>NC_068381.1:1387220-1687220 GCF_023724105.1 Carassius gibelio
TGATTTTAGGGTGAAATATAACCCTAAGATGTTCTGGACACTTTCTGTTTTGTGTGTGTGTGAGTGTGTGTGTGTGAGTGTGTGTGCGCATGTGTGTGTGTGTGTGAGTGTGTGTGAGTGTGTGTGTGTGTGTGTGATTTACCAATTAATAAAGTGAATGTTAATTTCATGCTGACTTTAAACTCTATTTACTTGAATCACTCTTTAAGATAAAAGCACTTGTTTGAAAGAGCAGTGATAATTCATGTCTGTGTATATCCTTCGATGCATGTAAGTGAGGTTAATAACAAAAACAAGAGCCAGATGTTTCTTTCAATGAAATCTCAAAGAGAGGAAACATCCCACGAATTAAACGCAGTATCTCCAGTGCATCGCTCTTCAGTAACTCAACACAGACGTCTGAACACAAACATGTGGATCATTACCGTAACAAACCCGTCCGTCTCCGCTGAATCCAGCCGCACATTCACAGCTGAAGTCTTTTCCTGGAGCCGGACGACAGACGGCGTTAGTGTCACAGCCGTGTCTCCCGGTGAAACAGGGATTCTGCTCCGGGACGCCACCTGAAACACACCACAAACTAAACCTGAACAGATTCAAACACACTTACGCTTTTAGATCGACAACAGAGAGCCCAAGCATGCTCTTTACTCTATTCTGAAACATTAAATACTCCACTTCTGTCATTTAAACATTAAAACAGACCAATAAAAAAATATGAGCTACTTTTTAACCCTTTCATTTCCATGCATCATTAATATCACCACATTAGAAATTATTAATTATAACCTGCAACTCCTGTAATATATTCAACTTTGCACACTGTAAAGCTACATTTAGGGCTTACTAAAAATTCATAAAACTATTGTAATTGTAATTTAAATAATAGCTAAATAAAAAACGATAAAATCGACAATTAATTTGAATGATAAAAAAACAAATAACCATCCAAATAAAATGCTTACTAAATATTAATAAAATCATTGAAATGTATAATTAAAAATAAAGTGTAATTTAAATTATAGCTAAATAAAAACCCATAAAATGTCAAATTAAGTGAATGATTTTAAAATAATAAAAACACAAAAAATTATAAAAAATCTTAAAAATGTGCATTTGAAAATAAATTGCAATTTAAATAAAAGCTAAATAAAAACCCATAAAATGCACAATTAAAACGAAAAATTGTATAATAATAAAACACATAAAAAATTATAAAATCTTAGAAATGTACAGTTAAAAATAAATTGTAATTTAAATAATCGCTAAATAAAAACCCATAAAAAATGTAAAATTAAATGAATGATTTTAAAATAATAAAACGCACAAAAAATTATAAAATCATATAAATGTACAATTAAAAATAAATTGTAATTTAAATAAAAGCTAAATAAAAACCCATAAAATGTACAATTAAAATGAACAATTTTATAATAATAAAACCCGTACTAAAAATTGATAAAATCACAGAAATGTATAATAAAATAAATAAATAATGGTATAACACTGGAGAGTAATGATGATGAAAATTCAGCTTTTCATCACAAGCATAAATTAGATTTTAACAGATATTCACACAGGAGACAGCTGTTTGAAATTGAAATAATATTTACACATTTTTAGTGTATTTTTAATCAAATAAATGCTGAACTGGTGAGCAGAAGAGCCTCCAAACTTTGAATCAGTATTGTAGGAGTCATGTGACAGAAGCCAGTGTTTAGCCGCTCTGCGTGTGTTTTATTTTCTGTGCTTCTTGTCTTACTGTGGACGGAGCCGATCTTGTTGCTCATGGCGAAGCGGATCAGCTGGTTGCTGGAGTCGTACATGACGAAGATCTGGTCGACGCTGAGCTGTTGGCTCGCCGGCACGGCGCTCAGGACCTCCTCGTGCGGACAGCTCTGGAACTTGATGTTCTGCGTCCACAGGTAGCTGTGTGTGTGAAGGCTACCGTCGGGCATGCTAACGGTGTACTCCCGCCGCGACGAGGACGTGATCACTGAGAACATCACAGAGAAGAGCCAAGACTGAAATAGAGAGGATGCATTAAACCGCACAAACTCATCTTTCCTCTTCAGGTTAAAAGGGTTTTTAAGGAGAACATAGGAAGCCGTTTGGAATCAGTTTCTGCTGTTATTGAGATAAATGCATGGTGGCAAAGGGGCTGTTAACACAGAACGTGATTTAGCATTTTTAAAAATGAGAGATGCACAATGGAACGAGAAAAAAAAAGCATTTTTAGAAATCAGACATGCATTTTTATTTTATTTTTTATTTTTTAGAATGCAGTGTCATGCACGATGCAAAAGACGCGAGGGCAACGGTCAAAGACATCTGAAAAGTGCATGTTTTTGTAGGAAAAAAACAGTAAAGCAGCACAATAGAATTGAAAAAAAGTGATTTTTTTCTTATTTGAGATGCATTTAATTTAAAGTTTGCCATGCCATGCACGAGATGATGCACAAGATGCAACGGAGCACATCGGTCATCAAGTGCATGTTTATATAGAAAAACAACGGAAAAAGAGTGAGTTATTAGTTTTACATCATTTTTGACTATTTATATGTATAATGACAGTTTAAAAAGCGTGATTTCAGCACAAAATTAAATTAAAATTAAATTAAAATGCATTGTACACAGCCTAATTATAGTGCCTTAAAAGTAAAACTTTAATAATAATAATAAAATCTATAATAAAATAATTTTTATCCCAAATAGAATAAAATATAAACAAAACTGACATAAAAATGAAACAAAAAAAACCTATATAAAAATTAAAAAACAAAGCTAGCAAAAAAGAAAAAAATTATTAATCACAAAATAAAATTAATCGGAGAATTAATAAATAACTTAAAATTAAATGTTTTATTAAAATTAAGAAAATAAATAAATTAAAAATAAAACAAATTCTACATAATTTAATAACTATAATACTATATTAATGATATTGCACAGGCTAATTTACATCTCTGATATCTAGATAAACTTAAAAAATAATGATAAAAAGTATAAATAATTAAAATTGAAAGCATGTCTAATTAGGTGTAAATTAATAATTCATTTCTTTTCATAATTACTATAGAAAAAAGTATTTTTTTTTTAAACGTTGCTTTGTAAACGATTTGTATTGTAAAAAGCGCTATATAAATAAACTTGAATTGAATTGAATCTGTCTGAGGTGGACTCACGGTTGCTGGAGTACTGGTAGATCTCTCTGTAGGGCTGGATCTGGACCGTGGCTCCTCGAGGAACCTCTGGGATCCTGCCGTCCAGTTCAGTGCTGATCATCAGGTGATCGTGTTCATCGATGCCACTGAACTCCTGTCTGATGGTCAGCCGCTCGTTCCCGGGCTGGAAGACCACCTCGGCCTGCCGTGTGAAAACCCCTCCTGGAGACCCCAACACAGGTCACACATTTCGGTTATAAGAGCACAGGAACGTGGTTTGAAAATGTTTCTAAACTGGTGACATGTCCAGTTTTCTTCTTGTGATTATAACGTTATTTAAAGGTTGCAAAAACGTTTCTCACAACATGCTATTAACTTTATTTTCACCCAGAATATAACTTTGATTTATTTGAATGTTTATTTTTAAACTTCTAAGAACGTTAAAATGTTATTTAAAGGTTACAAAGATGTTTTTTAAAACATTCTATTAACATTATTTTCAACCAAAACATAACATAACAAAACACAATTGTTTTAATGTTTTTTTAAAAATATATTCTAATGTTAAATGTAAATTTTTCTTCTTTTTATTATAACGTAATTTTAATGGTACAAAAATGTGTTTTAACATGCTCTTACAACGTTATTTTTTAATATATGTTATTTTGAGAACAGATTTTGAGATTTAATGATGATATAGTACAGAGGAAAGAAATATAATTGATGTTAAAGATAATATTATTAAACTAATAAAATGATATTAATAATAATAACTTATATAATAATATAATGGATATTTTAATTAATATGAATAATTACAATAATATTGTAAAAAAACAACATTAACAAAAATAACTTGATTAAATTATTAATTATAATAATATTGTAATATTATGTTTATTATTTTTAACATAATAATAATAATAATAAATAACAAAGACAACAATATTATTAAAATATTTAATATCATTATTGATAAATATTATTTACAATTATTATTAATCTTTATATTTGTGATTATTATTTAACTAACAACACAAATAAATTAATGATGAATATTATTATTTATTGTTGAAAATAATAATAATAAATATAAATTATTAAAATGATGAATTATAATGTTAATAATGTTGTTAATATTTAGTTAATCACATTTACCTACTACTACTACTACTACTACTAATAATAAACAATATAATAAATAAATATGAATAATTATTTAAAGATTTAAGGTAATAATACTGCTAATATTTAGTTAATATTATTAACAACTCATTATTATTATTACAAATAAAACATTTTTACTTTTATTAATATTGTTAATATTATTAATATCATAAAAATGAACATTATTAATCAATATTAATAATGAAAAAGCAGTAGCTGGAAGCAAAACAACTTTTTGGGTTGGAAATCGAATAAATGTTTCAGTTAATGTAATAAACTTAAAATAAACAATGATAACAACAACAACAATAATAATGATGTTATCAATATTAATTACAATAATAACTAAAACCCGACCGATTTTATCGGCCGATATGAGCCTGTCGCAAATATATCTGTATTTGTGAATTTGCCTCCGATACGAAGACAGTAGCGCAAATCTTTGAATAAATGTTCAGAAGTGAATAGAATTCATATAAAGTTAAATAAACTTCAGCTTTACTGTTCAGTGCACTGATGTCAGACTCATTTTGGATAATACAGTTTATCGTTAAATTGTCAAATGCCCTGCCTCAATTGATCACCGCATTTGAGTGACCATTACAAAAAAATGTGTTTATGTTTATACTGTATTCTATATATAGTACCACTAAAAACACACGAATGGGAAAGTGTCCAAACTTCTGACTGGTATATTTTACACAAAGAATATCGGCCGATATATCGGTAATATACATAACACTAACCGATTTTTACTCCCTAATATCGGTATCAGTATCGGTCCCCAATAAAACCCTTATCAGTTGGGCTACATCACAAACATTTTAATAGTTGTATTTTTTTCTTTTTAAGAGACAAGGAGGAAGCAGTAGCCTGAGTGATTATTGATCAGGTCTCACCGATGATGCTGAAGCCGTTGTGGTAGTCGGGTTGCTGCAGAGCGAAGGCCCATCCGATGGCTTCACCCAGAGCCGGCAGCGGCTGTAGAGACGGACCGATGCTGGACGGGATGCTGCTGATGGCGATATACGCTCGACCGTCGTTAGTCACCACGTACGAATGCAGGTCGTTGTTAGAAAACTCCACAGGAGACGGAGAATCACCCACGTAGATCCTGCCACTGACCTTCCCGTTCATCCTCTGAGGCTTGCCTGGAGATTCGGAAAACTACGGGATCATTCACTGCTCACATATCACATTCAGGGATTTCATGTTGTTTATTAAGAAATGATGAAGGAATTTCATATTAATGCTTGGTATCAGTTTTATTATCATTAATTAAAACCAAAACCATTAAAAAATAATAATAGTTTTTTAAATAAATTTTAAATGTTATTAAAAATGTTTTAAAAAATCATTTATTTCAGTTTGTTGTCAAAGCAACATTTCTCATTTTTATTTAGTTTAACTTTATTCCTCTAATTAAAAAACCGAAACAATAAAAAAAGACACAAAATGAAACAATAAAATATAAATTAATAAAATTATATATTTATTGTATGTATCTATACATATACTTTACATTTCTATAGATATTTTGAAAATGTTTTTAAAATATATATTTTCTGTTTTCATTTAAAAATATTTTTTTATTAAAAAAAATTTGCTTTGGAAACAGACTGATTTTTTTTAATACATATATTTTATATTATATATTTTTTATTTATTTTTACATTTAATTCATGTGTTAATAATGATTTAAAAATTGTTTATGCTTTTATATTTAGTTTAAATTAACTCTAAATTAACCCTATTGCAAATGAAATGATACATATACTGATTATATATGTTTAGATTTAAAATGATGTGACCCAGTGTTATTAAAATATACTATTATCATTTTTATTAATATTTTGAATTTTGTGTTATTTTTATATTTTCTGTTTTAATTTTAATTTGATTTAGTTTGTATAATTTTTTGTCAATTCTATTATCATTACTTTTTAAAATTTCTATAGTTTTTTTTTCAAATAAAAAAATTGCAAATTTTAATATAATTAAAATATAATAGTATATATTTTTATTAACATTTAAAATTAGTTTATATTTTTTAATTTTCACTTTAATTTTCGTTTACTGATTTAGCTTTTTGTAAAAAACTTTTTTTACAATATCGTTTTTATATTTCAGTTTTATATTTAGATATTTAAATGATAAAAAATGAAATAAAATACTTTTTTCATTCATATATTTAACATTTATTTTATTTTATTTCACATGATTTTAAGTGAGGATATTATTATTATTTTTTTTTATTGTGTGTTTTTGTTAAACCGTTGCGACTCACCCTCGGCGATGCAATCCTTGCCGTTGCCGTAATAACCAGGTTTGCAGTGACAGCAGTATCCATCAGCGTAATCTCTGCAGTCGGCAAACACAGAGCACTTGTGCTTGTTGCTGGAGCACGTCTCGTAATTATACGAAAACACTGGCAGGAAATATAAAGGAACGTTTGATATGGACACAGTGTAGACTTGTTGTGCTGAACATCGTCAGTGTTTGTGTCTCACCGTCGACGTTCAGCTCGTCTTCATCGATGATCAGCACCTGCGGGTTCTGTGGCTGCTGAGGCTGAACGAAACGATAATGATGCTGAGGCTCGTCAGGGGTGGACGACTCTCCGAACGGCTCTGGACTGGTGGAGAGAGGTTCATACGGCGCTTCGGAGGTCAGAAGATCCTCATGGTGTCGAATCCACGGGACTGACGGCTCTGGGACCAGAGAGTCCACCACAGTCTCCTCAGACGTGACCTCTGTGACCTCCGTGACCCCTGTGACCTCCGTCACCTGCGTGACCTCTGTGACCTCCGTGACCACTCCGGGTGTGATGGAGGTGAATAACGGAGAGGTGCCGATCTCGTAGACCCAAACGCCAGGCCGGCCCGAGTTTGTCTCCCTGAGAAGGGAGAATATCTCAATTTATCAAAACACTGCTTTCATGATGAACTCGCTCTCATGGAAATCAGTGGAGCTCAGATTATTAATAATACACTAATAACTCTGTTCAGAAGTGGGCTCTTACTGTGCGAGAGCGCTTATGGAGTCCTCGCTGTCTCCGGTGATGCGATAGTAAGCTCCTTGAGTGGACCCCCACCCGAACCATCCCTGGACCTTCCCTTCATTGAAGCCCACCTCGATCAGCTGATCTTCATCATCAATGAGAGTGGAGCCGAACTGCATGCTCTCCTCCGGATACAGCAGGACGGCATACGACGCAGACTCCATGTTTGCTACAACTAGCTGGAAGGTATTTCTCTGCAACAGATTCACGACAAGCTTGTATTTCAGGAAGGAAAGGCAAAACAGCTGGATAATGAGAAAAGAGATTCTTTTTAGTGCTGCTTTATAGATTGGAACTGAATCTGTACAGCTGAGGAACTTTGCAGCATTAACATCTTTCTGATTAACACTGTTAAGATGCTTTGAAACTATCTGTACTGTATACAGTGAAATGGAAATCAGTGTGACTTATCATAATGCATATTTTTCCATTTTGCAATAAAAACTGCATATTCATGCATTTTGCAAAAAAAAAAAAAAAAAAAGATTAGCATATTATTGCTAACTTTACATTTTCTTGTATATTGAAAAACAAATGCAATAAAAAATTGAAAAAAATCCATGCATATTGCAATAAAAAGTTTGCATATTCATGCATATTTGAAGACAATTACTTTACATTTTATTGTACTGTATATTGAAATAAAAAATACATATTCCTCAATACTGCAATAAAAAAATATCATATTCCTCCATACTGCAGGATTTTTTTTTGCATATTCTTGCATATTTCAAGACAATAACTGCTTATCATTGCATTTTGCAAGACAATAACTTTACATTTTCTTGTATATTGCAATAAAAATGGCATATTCTTGCATATTGTATAAAACCTTGCCTATTCTTGCATATTTGAAGACAATAACTTTGCATATTCATGCATTTTACAAGACAATAAATTTTTTTTTTATTGTATATTGAAATAAAAACCCTGCATATTCTTGCATATTTCAAAAAAATAATTGCATATTCATGGGAATTGCAATACAAAACTCCATATGTTCCAAGACGGTAACTTTGCATATTCATGCATATTGCAATAAAAAACAAATTTCTTTTAATATTCTTGCATATTGCAAAGCACTAACTCTGGATTTTCTTGCAGACTGCAATGCAATAAAAACTCAAAAGGTGACAAGACTTGACGGCTTAATATCTTAATGACATTAATAAGATTCAGACTTGAGGGACGTACCATATATTCACCTCCTGGTCCTCGTTCACCTTGAGGTGCCACGTTCTCCCAGGTGACGATGATGGCGTGAGTGGGTTCGATCTGTTCGTCAGAAGGAAACGCTTGTCTGATGTGCTCCGCGGCTCTCTGGAGCACATCAGGGCTTTTATCCTGGCGGAAATAGACGTACCCGGCCCCATCGGTGGTGTCCAGATCTCCCAGGAAGGCTGCAATCATACCAAAACTGGCCGGCATCTTCCCCAGGTACTCAGATTCATCGGCCGGGTGACTCAGAGAGATGAAGCCATTGGTGTTCACCTGCAGTGTGTGTGACATGAAACATTAATACGCACAGATCTGAACCAGTATGGATCTGTTTTGAGCTTCTTATGACAGCAGCTAGGAGAAAAACTGATGAGTTTTGATTTAAATGACACCCTGAGTGCTAGTGTATTACACTTACGTGCATAACTTTAAGGAATAACAATTTATATCATGTGGTTTGTTGTGATGCGGTAGAAAAGGTGAAAAATTCTACAGACATGCATATGTAGAGAGCATCTAGAAAAATTATTTTTTGTGCATTGCACAAAAAAAAAACACACCTTTTTAACACTACAACAAATTTTTTTGCATAATGCAAGAGAAAAAACATGCATATTGCAATAAAAATGTTGCACATTCTTGCGTATTGCAAGACAAAAACATTGCATATTCTTTCAATTTGTGACAAAAAACTTGCAAATTATTGCGCACTGCAATCTACAAAGTTGCATAATCTTGCATATTGCAATAAAAATGTTGCATATTTTTTCATATCCCAATAAAAACGTGGCATATTCCTGCATATTGCAATAAAAATTGCATATTCTTTCATATAGAAAATGTGGCATATTCCTGCACATTGCAATAAAAAATGATATTCTTTCTGAATGCAATAGAACTGCTTAAGGCACAAAAGCAATGTTCACAATTTTCAGGCAGAAATTAATAAAGCATAAAAAGAGCCCTGCTTGTAAACCAATGTAAAAACTGATGTGTTCTTCTTATAAATGTTTTTAATAGCATGCATAACTTTTGCTTTGTTTAGTAATATTTCAAACGAGTGAGAACCGTGACTCTCTTAATAAACTGTTCTTGCATTAAATCCGAAGCTGCTCCTCAGGCCTGAAGCCTAACACAAACAGTGCTGTGATCTTTCTTTCCTAAGGGTGATGCTGCTTGTTACACTCGAATGCCTCCACACTTCAAAAGGTGTTGTGACATTTAAACTCTGTGTGTTTGTGTGTCTAAAAGCTTTTCTTTGATGAGTGTCTGGCAACTACTTAAAATAAAACTGCAGGGGAGCCGCAAAGCATGTGAGAAGAAGGTCTCCTCCAGCTCCTTACTGCTTACATGGGGTTTAAATCTAAACATGAGCTCTCTCAGGATCTTGAACCTCAAGTAACGGAGGACGTTCTTCACACCGAAGTGAGAAAATCAAACCCCCACAATCTGTGTTTGACGTCTGCTTGATGGAGATGCGGAGAATCTCTGACAGCTGAAACAAACGCTTAAAGGGTTAACACACTTTTCTTGGGTCATTTGCAGTTTCGACAAGTGATCTGATAGAAGACGTCTCTGTTTCTAGGGGTCAAAATAATTCACACATGTCTCAAATTACACAACAGATTCTCCTCAAACATCAGTATTAAAGCTCATAGTGGTTCTCATCCAAGCGTCCATTTTTATAATGAATATACACTGAACTCGTCATCTTGCACACAGTAAAAATTTATTTTTCTAAGTTGTAAATAAAACAAAAATGACTGAATAACTTTTTTGGGGGAAAACACAATTTCAGTGTTCCTACTTCAAAATTGTATGTGTCTTATGCAGTTTCTTTGCGTTGCAGAGAGTAAAAATATATTTAAAGACCATTATCTTTTACCCCTTATACAGTAAATCATGGAAAAATCTGGCAAATTGAAAAATATTATGTAATCCTTAAAAGACATTCTCTTAAAACTACAGAAATGATTTATAACTGATCATTCCAGACGAGCTGTTAATATTGCAATAATAATCTTTACGTATTCTTGTATATTGCAATAACAACTTTGCATCTTCTTACATATTGCAATAATACATTTTACACATCTTGGATGTGCTTAAAAAAAAAACTTTGGATTGTCTTGCATATTGCAGGATAAAGACATTGCATATTCTTTACATACTGCAAATTTTATTACTTGTAGAAATTTTGAGTAAAAATAAAGATACTTATTTTTTATCCTTATCTAGTAAATCCCAAACGACTTGAGGTAATGCAGATTGAAAATAATAATAAACTACATACAGTAATATTATAAAAAAATAAAAAAAAACTCTGTATCTTCTTGCATATTGCAATAAAAAACTTATTCCAGGACAAAAACATTGCAAAAAAAAAAAAAACTCATGCAAATTAAAAAGACCAGGATGCTCCAAGAACAAGAATCAAGACATTTAATGAATTAAAAGAAACTTTAAGTGTCGGCTTTTCAATATTGATGTGAATAATGGAGGGTTTTAGAGTCATTATGGTTGGAATCCACTTCTAAAAGTCTCACATGTAGAAATGACCAACGATAACTCTTGGCTTTATAGAAGATGGACTGGAGATTGAGCACCGAATCAGAGTCACGCCATAGATCCGAGCGCTGAACCACTAATCCAGCTCTTGCAGCTGCTCCTCACAAAGGGAGGAGGTCCAGTCCATATGCATCGCCTCAGGGGAGGCCAGGAGAAATCAAAGCCACCTGGAGGAGCCACACAACCTCGCCCCGGACAGCAGGGGTACGGGAAACAAACGAGGAGTTGAAGAAGAAACAGATCCAGTCTGATGCATGACTCAAATTCTTGAGAAAATCCCAAAAACAAGACAAAACGGAAATTAAACCCTATAGAGCGATAAAGCTCTTCATGCTACCAACACAATTCCTTTAGACTTCTCAACTAAACAAGTCAAGTCAAATGTTATATCTTATAGCACAATGTGCATTGTTTCAAAGCAGCAAAAATGATTTAGTTTCCAGCCCTATAGGGTTCAAAAGTTATTTAAATAAATGTGAGTGCAAATTTGGACAGTTGGTGGCGCTAGAGAGATTGAGGTAGAGACTCCAAATTTGGTGTGGTTCATCTTCAGACTGTCCTCTATCTGTGTGCCAAATTTCATACATTTTTACCTTAAGGTTCTATGGGAAGCCAAGCCACAGTCTCTAGAGCAGAAAAAGAAGACTAACGGATACAATAGGAGCTTTACACACCTTTTGTGATTGGACGCTAAAAACACTGAATCCAATATTTGGTGATAATATAGCACAATTAATTTAAAATGGTTGCAGCTAGAAAGTCAAAACACTTTCTATATCTTTAGTTTTTGATGTCTAATCCAACAACAAGGTCTAGAGGAAAACTAGTAGAGCTGTTCCTCACAATCCTGAACTAATCCTGAACTTAAATGAAGTTCCAATGGGAATGGAAGCTCCTCCTACTTTTTTATTGTGTTCAAACCAGGTAAAATGGCAACCTTTGTTGAAGACAGTCCATCAGGGATGTAAATGGTGTTGGAAATGAATAGACCACAGCAGGACAGGAGGAAGTGCTTATAGAAACCTCTGGGCTGGAGCCATCAAGTCATCTACATTGAAGCCTCTGGCAAAACGTCAACGATGAAGACTATCACAGATCCATCTGGAAGCATACAATGCTACTTTTGTCTACTGAACGGTTGACAAAAGAACTTTTTGACTTCTGTTTCTAAGAGCCAGTGTTTTCTGATCTGTTTGCAAAAACGGGAACGTTCCCATGAATTCTGTGGAACATCCCACTTTAAACAAGGAGGGATTCATTGGCTATCAGTGGACAGGCCATATGGAAAATGTCATTCCCTAGGGAAAGCTGTGAGAAATCTCTACACAGGAAATATAAAAAACAACTTTTTTGGATGATCTCACATTATAATAAGTTGGAGGCTCTCCTAGACATTGAGTTTTACATTAGTAAGTCATTGTAGTAGACGCTTCCAAGCTGATTAAACAAACTAAAGTGAGAAACATCTTAAACATTTAGTATATTGGAGCCAACGATTGTCTCCAGATTGGTTCCTGCAGTCTGGTTAGATGATTAGTGAACAATGACTTTGTGAAAATCAACCAACATATGAATGAACAATTAAGAAGTGCTGGGACAACAGAAGATTGTGTTCAACTGTTAAAAGTGATGAAAAGGTGGAGGAGCTGTAAAAACATCTCAGTGATTGGAAATATCATGCAAAGTTAGTTTGGATTTCCAAAGAAGCTAACAGTTTTCAAAAGAAGCCATTTTTTCATTATATTCCCAATTTAATCTTTACTTCAAAGAGTGTAATATGGGTAAAAAATTAAATAACTCCACCATAGAACAGATTGTGTTTGGCTAAACACTTGTAGAGAGTAATCGAAAGCTGTAGATCTCTGATCAACCTCCAGAACCTAAACATGCGAGACTAATGAGCACATTTATAAGAGAACCACATCAGAACAGACACCTAAAGTAAATATTTATGTCTCTCCCCAGTGTTTTCTTTCTATGGGGGGCTTTTACTGTAGATACACAACTTTCAAGACCAAGAAGGAGAGAAAGGGGGAGGGAGACATCTTAATATGCACTGAATAGCTGCTGGATCTGTAACTGAGGGTTTTAGTCAATCCGAGTTAAAGTATTTTAATAAAAATCTAAATATCGTCACCGATAAGACGCTTATAGAAATGCATGCTCCCTTTTGGATCTCGAAGACTTTTTTTTTTTTTTTAAGATTTCATTCATTCAGATAATGAACTCAGACTTTAGAAATAACCAGCAATACAGAATAAGCATAATTAAACGTCATAATTCGAAACATTAGAGAAAAACGCGTTAGGATTATTTACATTTAATGCAAAAAAAAAAAAAAAAAAAAAAAAAAACAAGGGAAAAACGTGCAATGATTTTCGAAAGGTTACTTACGTAAACTTTATCGAACTTTCCTTTGAAGAAGAAGAGCGTTTGTTCCAGCTCGAGCTCTCGGACCGAATCGGTTGCAGAATCCAGAATCTTATCGCCGAACCGGATCCCGTAATCGAAGAGCTGCTCCCGGCTCAGACACCGGACCGACCCCAGCAGAGCCAGAAGCCCAACACTGCGCACGAGAGCCATTAGAAACTCCACATCTGCGTGCGCTCACTGTAACGGGAGAGGCTCGGTGAGTAACGGGGATGAACTCTCGAGGAGACTGTGAGGAGTTCACGAGGAGCCTCGGACATCATTTACATCACTAGAGAAATCTGACCCCTGGAGGACGACGTCACCACAAGAGGTCGGGTCGGGTGGGGGGCTCTTAAGTACCTATAGCTACTAAACTCATTTAAATTACAAGTGTATCGAAATTAGGACTTCACGTCGACAAAAATAAGAACTGTCGCCTTTAACACTACTTTGCTACGAATTTATATTTGTGCACACTATGCGTCAAGTCTAGGAGTCTTTAACGACGGAAACATCAAAGACTCTGTGAGGAATCTGTTACAGTATGTGCTGGGTTTGTTTCAACATTGCTACATATAATAATCGCTCTTATAGTGTTCATCATCTGTTTGATTGCCTGTGTTTAATTAGTTTGGCCGTTCATTTGTATACATTAATTGCCACTACTGCTAAATATATTGTAGAAACGTATAGTTTACTATAAAGTTTGCTTTGCAGTGATTTGTATTGTGTAAAGCGCCGTACAAATAAACTTGAATTGAATCTAAAGCGCCCATACTAAAGTGGTTTAATTAATTATACATATAAGATACATTTTCAAAAGTTTCAGTAAATTTATTTGTGTTAGATAAAATAAACCTAAGTATTTAGTATACAAGTCTTTAACAGCAGAATCAGAGACTATCTGTGAAAACCACTTTGCGACAAAAAACAGTAAAACAATCAAACAAACAAACAAACAAACAACAAAAAAAGTGCTGGGTTTGTTGTAATAGTACCCATAAGTGATTTAATTTTAAATTTAAGTGGCATTTTATATGTTTTAAAAAAGGCATAAATTAAAAAAAAAAGTATGTATTTGAATCTGGCGCTAAAACCGCGTTCTCTGCGTGGTAACCATAGCAACAGCGCTTTTTGTAACAAAAACGTACTTTACATTGACGAAACATAACTACAGTAGTCATGTGTTACTTTACTATGAATTAATATTTTACAATAACATAAAAATGACTGTGTACAGATAAAAAAAATCGGGCTTATTATAAGAATGCTTCGCGACAAAAAAAATCCTACTTTCGTAAAAATATGGGCTAGATTTGTGCAAATATCTTAAGTATCCATACAAAATACGTTTAATTTTACATATAAGTGACATTTTCTATTTTTAAAAAAAGTTTCAGAAAATAATTACAAGCGCGTCAGAGAACGTTTAGCAACAGAGTGCTACACAAACACTTTTTGTAACGAAAATCGTATGCTTCATTGAAAAAAACATAATTACTTTCACTATTTATCTTATTTCACAGCTACATAAAAATACATTTCAGCACTCTCTCTACAAGTCTTTAACAGTTGAATAATCAAAGGCTGCATAAAATAAATCAATTTTATTTTTTTAATTATTATTATTTTTTTTTTGCTGAATTTGACTGGTTTTCTAAAGCATATTTGTGGAAACAAGAAGCTCTGTCCTCCCCAGCGTTAAGAGCCCGGGGCCCTTCAGGGGTCAGTGTACTTCTGAGGGACCTACACTGACACATAATCACTTTACAACCTGAAGTTATTAAGTAACTAATCTCAGTCACAAACACAGATTCTGAGCCTTTTCCACAGTCAGACCGTAATAAATGAATGAAAGCATCCTTATGTGCAGTTTCCATGTGCAATATTCCATATATATTACACAAATGTGATTCAGAGAGTCTTGAAAGTCATTTCTAGTGGACTATTTGATATGATATAGCTCTGCAAAGCTCTGGCGTGTGTTTCTCTGCACAGGTACAATTATGTTTCGCAACCAACACATCTGCAGACAAATGAGAGACGGCAGAGGAATGTCCCGTTTAGTCACTTATTCTGCACAACGACCAGTTTTCAGCAGCTTCGGACGAGGTAAAGGCTTCAATAAGTGCTGCATTCCAGCTGTAACATCTGCAGTTACCAAGAGTTATTGATCTGTTCCAGATCTTCACTGCCAGCAACCTCTCAACAGTCAGGGTTGCCAGGTTTTCAAAACAAAACCCGCAAAATTGATACTCAATACAAGCCCAATTGCATTCCAGGGGTAAAAAAACATGTAAAATACACATTTTTGGCAAGCTTCCCTTGGCTAAATTTGCATTCCAGGAACTAAATGTCACGTATTTGGGTTTGCGGACTTGGCAACCCTGTAATCAAGACAGCAGAAGTTTGTGGTAGCAGAATTTTTCGCGTTTCATTATCGCCCTCTGGTGGCGATGTGTGATATTACTAATCCAATCACAAGACATAACCATGCTAATGGGATAAAAATCCCAAACTATTGTTAACTTGTTACCTCAAACCATAAAATTACTAAATAATATTTGGAATAAGGAAAAAAAGATTTTTATAATTTTCATCATTTCCTAAAAAAAAAAAATACTTCTTTGTTTTGATTTTGATAATGACCGCAGATATAAGCCTGGAGAGTTAAATAAAGAAATGACTTAATTGTCATGAAAATGTCAGCTTAAAACAACTAAAATAAAATAAAATACAAAACAAGGTTCTAAAAAATGCATTAAAAATTTGTTGTGTTTGTTTTGAAATTGAGATAAATTATAAGATTAACATGAAAATAAATTGACAATAAGTATCAGTTACACTCTATTCCTAAAAAGACATAAACCTGAAGAATTTAATGAAGAATTTGCTGAATTGTCATGAAAATGTCACAAAACATCTTAAAATGTAAAAGTAATTAATTAGAATGACATCAAAATAAATTAACAAATAATTTAATTCATTTTAATTAATTTATTATTAGAAAAGTATGCGTTCTATAATTATGTTTATATGTTTAAAAAAATATATATTTTTTTTCATTTTGAGTCGAATTATGAGATTGATGTGACAATAAATTAATACTCAAACAACATTAATTCTATTTTCTATCAAGTTTATCAATTTAAATTTTCTTAAAAATGTTTAAAATATATATATATATTTTTTTTAATTTTGAGATTTATTATTAGATTGATGTGAAAATAAATGAATACCTTTAAAAAACATTCACTCTATTTTATATCAAGTTTATGTATAAATGTATAAATGTGTAATGCTCTTAAAGATTATATAAAAAAAAAAATTTTTTGAAATGAATTATGAGATTGATGTGATAATAAATGAATACTTAATCAACATTAATTCTATTTTCTATCAAGTTTATCAATTTTATTTCTCTTAAAAATATAAAAAATAAAGTTTGATGTGACCATAAATGAATACCTTTAAAAATTAGTAACTCTATTTTATATCAAGTTAATGTATATATTTTTAATGCTCAAAGAATATATTTTAAAAAAATGTTTTAATTTTGAGATGAATTATGAGATTAATGTGACAAATTTATACATTTAAAAACATTAATTCTATTTTATATCAAGTTTATCCATTTTAATTAGCTTAAAAAAATTATATATTTTTTTTATTTTGAGATGAATTATGAGATTGATGTGACAATAAATAAATACTTAAAAAAAAAATCTATTTTCTATCAAATCTATCAAGTTTATAAAAATTCCATTCTCTTAAAAATTTGTACAAATATTTTCTTTAGATGAATTATGAGGTTGATGTGACAATAAATGAATACCTTTATTCACCAAATTTTTATATATACATTTGTAATGCTCTTAAAGAATATTAAAAAAATCACCTATTTCTATTTTGGGGTGATGTAAAAATAGCATCAGTTACGTCCTGCCCCCCCTCCCCCCTCCTCTCTCTCTCCTCACACCCCAGAGCCAATCACATTCTCCGGATCCTGATCACATGCTCCATCCCCTCTGCTCTCTCGCTCTCTCTCCCTCTCTCTCTCCCTCCCCCCCCCCCCCCCTCTCCTCACGACTGCAGGCGTGCGTGTCTGAGGCTGATGGGAAGGTGATGACAGACGCAGACATGGAGCATCCGTCGCAGGGATCGTCCGGAGCGAACGCCTCTCTCTCTCCTCCGACGCTCAGTCCCTCCATCCCTCCGTTCGTCAAGCTGGGCCTGACCCTGGCCTACACCGTCTTCTACTCGCTGCTGTTCTCCTTCATCTACGCTCAGCTGTGGCTGGTGCTGCGCTACAGACACAAGCGCTTCAGCTACCAGACGGCGTTCCTGTTCCTGTGTCTGCTGTGGGCGGCTCTGCGTGCGCTGCTCTTCTCCTTCTACTTCAGAGACTGTGTGACGGCCAACGCTCTCGGACCCTTCTCCTTCTGGCTGCTCTACTGCTTCCCCGTCTGCCTGCAGTTCTTCACCCTCAGCCTCATGAACCTCTACTGCGCTCAGGTGACCACACACAAATTAAATATATATTTTGAGCCAATATTACAATGCCTAAAGATATCCTGTATAATATGCATTGATTTCTATTCTAATAAACACTGCACAAAATGATATAGAATACTTCATTGTGACCAAAGGGTTGTAAAATCAATGACACAAATATTGAATTGTTTATAATTATAGGTAATCAATTAAATTAAGTCATAATTATATTAATTAAAATTATTAAAAAAAAAAAAAAAAGAAAAAAGATCTGAATATTATGATAACCAACAGGTTTATACAAAAATAATAAAGTAAACATTAAATTAGTAATTTTTTTTTAATTGAGTTAAATAATTTTGAAATGAAATAAAATGCTATTTTAATTACTGTATGTTGTAAATAATTTAAAATAATTATTTTAAAATAGATTATTGTGCTTGAATAGTTGATGAAAAGCTCATAATAATAACATAATAAAAATGTAAAATCAACATTAAATCGTAAAATGCTAAAATAAACAATATAATTATAAAATAAAACATAAATAAATGAATCATCTTTACATAAAATGAAAATAAAACACTAAAACTAAAATAATAAAAAAATTAAAAAATTAAAAAATACACACAAATTTAAATTTGAGTAGAATTCTAATTAAACATTACACAGTATCCAATAGAAGAAAAATAAATACATTTAAGTAAACTTTAGTGCCCCCAAAAGGTTGATGAATAGCTTATAATTAGTAACATAATAAAAACATCTTAAAAAATAATAGTTAAAAAATAAAAGTAAAAAAAAAACAAAACAAAAAAAACAATTATATCATAGTGTATATCCTTTTAAACTAAATAATTAAATCATGAAAATGTAAAATGAAAAGAAATAATAATAATAAAAAAACAACAAAAAAAAAAAAATTATATAGAATGCCAAATGGGCGATTCTTAATAGGATACAATAAAAATAAAGGAACTATTTATTTGAAAATAGCTACAGCTATTAATCTGATTCCCTTGAAGTGTCCACTAGTAAGACGTTATTCCTGTATCACTTGAATAGAGTTCTAATAGACATTACACATCAAATAATTAAACTCCTGCATTTCACTGGTATGGTTTAGTCTGTCTAGCAATAGATTTAGGGAACATGAAAGCTGTGTCTTCAGCTCGTGTTCAAACACGTGTGGCCTACATTGAGACTGGATCTGCGTCATGTTCGATGACGAGTGTGCAGTGAATCCAGCGAAGACTGAGTCTAATATCAGCTTCAGAGTCTCTGATCATTACTAACTCCGGAGAGACTCCTTCATCAGTCACTCACGATGAGGATGAGGATGATGAAGAACCACAGCCAATGTGCTCCTCTCACCTCCTTAAATATGAGATATTTCCATCACTTTTTAATCTTCTAAATACAAAAAAAAAAGGTGAAAAATGCATAAAATGTTTTTACAATCCTAAATAATAAAAATATGTTTAATATAATATAAACACAAATATTATTAAAAACACATATATTTTTTTAAAACATATAAAATGAATTTGATAACCAACATGATATCATAACAAAAGTAAAATGAATACAAAAAATAAAAACATAAAAAAGAAATTAAAACAAAACATAAAAAACATTTATTTAAATTAAAATAAATAATTGTAAAATTAAAATAGAACATTAAAAATTTATATTTATACAAATTTATATTTTTTTTTTAGTAATTGAAAATGAAATATTAGAAAATGAATAAATTCTTAAAATGTAAAATTAGAACAAATAAGTATAACTAAAATAAGTGAATAAATATTAAATATTTAATGTTTACTTGCATGCCATCAAAATGTATTTTTAAATATTATATATAAAATACAATTATTTAAATATTATATATATATGTATTTATACATACATTTTTTGTGTATTATTATTTTTTGTTAAAATGATTCATTCATTCATGTTCTTTATTTTGATTGTTTTTATCTCAGAATCATGTTGTTTATTTTGCAATTTTATGATTTAATGTGATTTTGCATTTTTTTATGTTATTATTAGCTTTGCATCAACTATTTAAACACAATAAAATATTAGTAAATTATTAAAACGATTTTTACAATATAATTAAAACATTCTTTTGATTTGATTTGAAATGTATGTATTGGTCTCTAATGAGTCGGTGATAATGACGGGGAGCGGTGTTTGTTTCGGCAGGTTTTCTTCAAGGCCAAGTCGAAGTTCTCTCCTCAGCTGCTGAAGTATAAGTGCGTGTTTAAGCTGATATTTGAGCGTCTGTGTGTGAAGCTGCTCGTGTGCTGATGTTCTGCTGCGTCCGCAGGCTTCCTCTCTATCTGCTGTTCTTCAGCGTGAGTCTGCTGTTTCTTCTGGTCAATCTGACCTGTGCTCTTCTGGTGAAGACCAGCCTCGCTGAGGTCAAGAGCGTCGTTCTGGTGCGTGTGGCCATCAACGACTCGCTCTTCGTCCTCTGCGCCGTCTCACTCGCCGTCTGTCTCTACAAGATCGCCAAGATGTCGCTCGCCAGCATCTACCTGGAGACCAAGGTGACAAACACACCTCAGATCTGATCTGTCTTCATTCACACAACATTAGAGTTCCCCAAACTGGATGGATGAAAAGCTAAGTCACAAAAGTATCAAATTAAAACACACAATTGTATTTAATAATAATAATAATAATAATAATAATAATAATTTCAACAGTTTTATATTAATAATAATAAAAAATTAATCATGAAAATGTAAAATTAAAACAAATAATTATTTAATAATAATAGTAATACAATAGTAAATGTAATGTTTAATTATTATAATTTTTAAACAAAAATAAAATGCAAAAATACATAGTAAAAAAGTACAAAATATATATTGTTTGTATTTATAATAATAATAATAATAATGTTAAAAATAACCAAAACGAAAATTTACAATAAATTAAAAACACTTAAAAAAATTAAATCATGATAAAAGTATAAATTTAATAACAATACAACAGTAATAATTTTATTTTATATTTTTAAACCAATAAAAATTAAACACTTAAAAAAAATTAAAACAATTATAAAAGTTTAACATTTAAAGAATTTGAAACATACAAAACATTTCAATTGATTCAAATAAATTAAAACGATTTAATTTAAATGTAAAACCAAATTCAATGGTTGTATTTGATAATAATAATAATATCATAGTAATAATTTAGTTATAATAATTTTAATAAAAAAAAAAACAGATACAAAAATGTAAA
Source organism: Carassius gibelio (assembly GCF_023724105.1). Taxonomy (NCBI): domain Eukaryota; kingdom Metazoa; phylum Chordata; class Actinopteri; order Cypriniformes; family Cyprinidae; genus Carassius; species Carassius gibelio. Next base: position 1,408,566 of record NC_068381.1, read on the forward strand.
TATTACATTTAAATAATTAAAAAACAAAACATCAATTTATGAAATTAAAAAAGAAGTTCAGTAAAGTCATAAAAAACTTAAAATTGTGAATAACAATAAAAATATAAAATCTACATACCGTTTTTTTTGGACTATAAGTCGCATTTATTAAGAACCAGGAACCAAAAGAAAACATTACCGTCTCCAGCCACGAGAGGGCGCTCTATGCTGCTCAGTGCTTCAGTTGTATGCTACAGGAACACTGAGCAGTATAGAGCGCCCTCTCGTGGCTGGAGACGGTAATGTTTTCTTTTGGTTCATGTCAAATTATGGTAATAAAATGTAAAATGAATAAATAATTAAATTAATTATTAATTTAAAATCACAATAAAATCTAAAATGTAATATATATATATATATATATATATATATATATATATATATATATATATATATATATATATATATATATATATATATATTTTATTATTAAAATGTTAAGAAATATTTTATTTGTTTAATTGCATTTCATGTTGCCTTTAATGGTCATCAGAAACCCGTGAACACACAAATGTTGTTCAATTTTAACGTGATATCTCAAGTTAATGTAATAAATGCATATAGGTTGTTTGTGGATGTTTGTCAGGGCACGTCTGTGTGTCAGGTGACTCTGATCGGGCTGATGGTGATCCTGCTGTACGCCTCGCGAGCTTGTTATAATCTGGTGGTTCTGGCTCTGAGCGACATCGAGAGCATCGACTCGTTCGATTACGACTGGTATAACGTGTCGGATCAGGTGAGCCTCACACTCCTCTTCTTCTCCTGAGGCCCTGGTGAAGAGCAGAACTAATGCTGTTTCTGTGCAGGCGGATCTGCGCTCCAGTCTGGGAGACGCCGGTTACATCGTGTTCGGTGTGATTCTGTTCGTCTGGGAGCTGCTGCCCACGTCTCTCGTCGTCTTCTTTTTCCGGGTGCGGAAGCCGGCCCAGGACCGGGTGAGCCAGAGCGGATGAGAGGAGTGTTTACTGTATGAAGAGCACGTGTTCCTCAGCTCAGCTCACTGGAGATGTGTGTTTACTAGGGGTGAAACGATTCACTCGTTTTCTCGATGCATCGATTACAAACTCTGTCGATTCATATGCATCGATCTTGAAACATGATTTTTGAATCGTGAATCGCCGATCTTGGAAAGCAATCGATTCAAAATGCTAAGAATCGAATGAATCGCGATTTCTATCGCGATTCAATGCTTTCAAAATGTATACACATTAAATTACCACACGCACGAATTAATGGAGACCTTGAAGAGTGTTTGTGAATCGTGCCTCTTATCTGTCCTTCACGCGCTCCACTGTTTACTGCGAGACTGTTACAGGATTGCGCTCGCGCTCCGTTCGTCTCTGACGCAGCTGACGAGTGATCTATAGGACTCGTGTCCAGTAATGCTAACGTGAAGTAGTTTTACTTTTCTGTAGTTTGTCAATGGCTCTCTGCATCTTTTCTAATCATTCGCTGATGGAGAGGAAAAGTTACATAGAGATGAAGACGTTTTCACACTGAAAGAGAAGCGATCTCGCTCTCATAGACGTGCCAGGCTATATCTGCAGCTAAACTGACTAAAAGCAGAATGAACTGATGAAAAAAAATAAAAAAATAAAAAATTATGAATGATGCAGTGCTAATTGACATTTATTACAGTACTGAAACTATAAAGTATATTTTCTACCTTATTCTGTGCAGAAAATTTAAATAATTGCTAATTGAATGTAGCCTACTATATAAAACAACCATAAAATTGCCATTACGAAAAAAATATCGATTACAAATGATTGATTATTGTCCAGCAGTGTATTTGATTTATTACAGCTAATTAAAAGTAGTTAAAGAAGATAATTCCTTGTAAAAAAAATAAAATAATAATAATAATAATAATTATTATTATTATTATATAGGCTACATACATAAAATGATTGTATTTGACATTTCTGTCACTTCTGAAATTATGGCTACGCCCCTGGTGTGACAAAATGTTAGCTTATACATAAAATTATTTAAGCTCTTTTTTAAAAACTTGGCTTACATACATTTTTACGTATGCCATGTCGCATCATTAAACTAGCATTTAACAATGGACAAAAGGTTTTTTTTTCTAACCTATGTTTCTCCAACCATAAATGCTACTGTAATTTTCCCCCTGACTAAACATTTAAAGAATTTAGTAGAAGCATTTAAATAATCCCGTGAATGCACTTAATGATTACAGAATCGAATCGTTCTAAATTAGCAAAAATCGTTCTTGAATCGAATCGAAAACCTATGAATCGTAATCGAATCGCTGCCTTGCCAAAGATTCACAGCCCTAGTGTTTACTGTATGAAGAGCACATGTTCCTCAGCTCAGCTCACTGGAGATGTGTGTTTGCTGTATGAAGAGCACGTGTTCCTCAGCTCAGCTCACTGGAGATGTGTGTTTGCTGTATGAAGAGCACATGTTCCTCAGCTCAGCTCACTGGAGATGTGTGTTTACTGTATGAAGAGCACGTGTTCCTCACTGGAGATGTGTGTTTACTGTATGAAGAGCACGTGTTCCTCACTGGAGATGTGTGTTTGCTGTATGAAGAGCACGGGTTCCTCAGCTCAGCTCACTGGAGATGTGTGTTTGCTGTATGAAGAGCACGTGTTCCTCACTGGAGATGTGTGTTTGCTGTATGAAGAGCACATGTTCCTCAGCTCAGCTCACTGGAGATGTGTGTTTGCTGTATGAAGAGCACGTGTTCCTCAGCTCAGCTCACTGGAGATGTGTGTTTACTGTATGAAGAGCACGTGTTCCTCAGCTCAGCTCACTGGAGATGTGTGTTTACTGTTTGAAGAGCTTGTGTTCCTCACTGGAGATGTGTGTTTACTGTATGAAGAGCATGTGTTCCTCACTGGAGATGTGTGTTTGCTGTTTGAAGAGCTTGTGTTCCTCACTGGAGATGTGTGTTTACTGTATGAAGAGCACGTGTTCCTCACTGGAGATGTGTGTTTACTGTATGAAGAGCACGTGTTCCTCAGCTCAGCTCACTGGAGATGTGTGTTTGCTGTATGAAGAGCACATGTTCCTCACTGGAGATGTGTGTTTGCTGTATGAAGAGCACGTGTTCCTCACTGGAGATGTGTGTTTGCTGTATGAAGAGCACGTGTTCCTCTCTGGAGATGTGTGTTTGCTGTATGAAGAGCACGTGTTCCTCAGCTCAGCTCACTGAAGATGTCTGTTTGCTGTTTGAAGAGCACATGTTCCTCAGCTCAGCTCACTGGAGATGTGTGTTTACTGTATGAAGAGCACGTGTTCCTCAGCTCAGCTCACTGGAGATGTGTGTTTGCTGTTTGAAGAGCACATGTTCCTCAGCTCAGCTCACTGGAGATGTGTGTTTACTGTATGAAGAGCACGTGTTCCTCAGCTCAGCTCACTGGAGATGTGTGTTTACTGTATGAAGAGCACATGTTCCTCAGCTCAGCTCACTGGAGATGTGTGTTTGCTGTATGAAGAGCACGTGTTCCTCACTGGAGAGGTGTGTTTGCTGTATGAAGAGCACATGTTCCTCAGCTCGGATCACTGGAGATGTGTGTTTGCTGTATGAAGAGCACGTGTTCCTCAGCTCAGCGCACTGGAGATGTGTGTTTGCTGTATGAAGAGCACGTGTTCCTCAGCTCAGCTCACTGGAGATGTGTGTTTGCTGTATGAAGAGCACATGTTCCTCAGCTCAGCTCACTGGAGATGTGTGTTTACTGTATGAAGAGCACGTGTTCCTCACTGGAGATGTGTGTTTACTGTATGAAGAGCACGTGTTCCTCACTGGAGATGTGTGTTTGCTGTATGAAGAGCACGGGTTCCTCAGCTCAGCTCACTGGAGATGTGTGTTTGCTGTATGAAGAGCACGTGTTCCTCACTGGAGATGTGTGTTTGCTGTATGAAGAGCACATGTTCCTCAGCTCAGCTCACTGGAGATGTGTGTTTGCTGTATGAAGAGCACGTGTTCCTCAGCTCAGCTCACTGGAGATGTGTGTTTACTGTATGAAGAGCACGTGTTCCTCAGCTCAGCTCACTGGAGATGTGTGTTTACTGTTTGAAGAGCTTGTGTTCCTCACTGGAGATGTGTGTTTACTGTATGAAGAGCATGTGTTCCTCACTGGAGATGTGTGTTTGCTGTTTGAAGAGCTTGTGTTCCTCACTGGAGATGTGTGTTTACTGTATGAAGAGCACGTGTTCCTCACTGGAGATGTGTGTTTACTGTATGAAGAGCACGTGTTCCTCAGCTCAGCTCACTGGAGATGTGTGTTTGCTGTATGAAGAGCACATGTTCCTCACTGGAGATGTGTGTTTGCTGTATGAAGAGCACGTGTTCCTCACTGGAGATGTGTGTTTGCTGTATGAAGAGCACGTGTTCCTCTCTGGAGATGTGTGTTTGCTGTATGAAGAGCACGTGTTCCTCAGCTCAGCTCACTGAAGATGTCTGTTTGCTGTTTGAAGAGCACATGTTCCTCAGCTCAGCTCACTGGAGATGTGTGTTTACTGTATGAAGAGCACGTGTTCCTCAGCTCAGCTCACTGGAGATGTGTGTTTGCTGTTTGAAGAGCACATGTTCCTCAGCTCAGCTCACTGGAGATGTGTGTTTACTGTATGAAGAGCACGTGTTCCTCAGCTCAGCTCACTGGAGATGTGTGTTTACTGTATGAAGAGCACATGTTCCTCAGCTCAGCTCACTGGAGATGTGTGTTTGCTGTATGAAGAGCACGTGTTCCTCACTGGAGAGGTGTGTTTGCTGTATGAAGAGCACATGTTCCTCAGCTCGGATCACTGGAGATGTGTGTTTGCTGTATGAAGAGCACGTGTTCCTCAGCTCAGCGCACTGGAGATGTGTGTTTGCTGTATGAAGAGCACGTGTTCCTCAGCTAAGCTCACTGGAGATGTGTGTTTACTGTATGAAGAGCACGTGTTCCTCACTGGAGAGGTGTGTTTGCTGTATGAAGAGCACGTGTTCCTCACTGGAGAGGTGTGTTTGCTGTATGAAGAGCACATGTTCCTCAGCTCAGCTCAATGGAGATGTGTGTTTACTGTATGAAGAGCAAGTGTTCCTCAGCTCAGCTCACTGGAGATGTGTGTTTGCTGTTTGAAGAGCACATGTTCCTCAGCTCAGCTCACTGGAGATGTGTGTTTACTGTATGAAGAGCACATGTTCCTCAGCTCAGCTCACTGGAGATGTGTGTTTACTGTATGAAGAGCACATGTTCCTCAGCTCAGCTCACTGGAGATGTGTGTTTACTGTATGAAGAGCACATGTTCCTCAGCTCAGCTCACTGGAGATGTGTGTTTACTGTATGAAGAGCACGTGTTCCTCAGCTCAGCTCACTGGAGATGTGTGTTTGCTGTATGAAGAGCACGTGTTCCTCAGCTAAGCTCACTGGAGATGTGTGTTTACTGTATGAAGAGCACGTGTTCCTCACTGGAGATGTGTGTTTGCTGTATGAAGAGCACGTGTTCCTCACTGGAGATGTGTGTTTGCTGTATGAAGAGCACATGTTCCTCAGCTCAGCTCACTGGAGATGTGTGTTTACTGTATGAAGAGCACGTGTTCCTCACTGGAGATGTGTGTTTGCTGTATGAAGAGCACGTGTTCCTCACTGGAGATGTGTGTTTGCTGTATGAAGAGCACGTGTTCCTCACTGGAGATGTGTGTTTGCTGTATGAAGAGCACATGTTCCTCAGCTCAGCTCACTGGAGATGTGTGTTTACTGTATGAAGAGCACGTGTTCCTCACTGGAGATGTGTGTTTGCTGTATGAAAAGCACGTGTTCCTCAGCTCAGCTCACTGGAGATGTGTGTTTGCTGTTTGAAGAGCTTGTGTTCCTCACTGGAGATGTGTGTTTGCTGTATGAAGAGCACGTGTTCCTCACTGGAGATGTGTGTTTGCTGTATGAAGAACACGTGTTCCTCACTGGAGATGTGTGTTTGCTGTATGAAGAGCACGTGTTCCTCACTGGAGATGTGTGTTTGCTGTATGAAGAACACGTGTTCCTCACTGGAGATGTGTGTTTGCTGTATGAAGAGCACGTGTTCCTCACTGGAGAGGTGTGTTTGCTGTATGAAAAGCACGTGTTCCTCAGCTCAGCTCACTGGAGATGTGTGTTTACTGTATGAAGAGCACGTGTTCCTCAGCTCAGCTCACTGGAGATGTGTGTTTGCTGTTTGAAGAGCTTGTGTTCCTCACTGGAGATGTGTGTTTGCTGTATGAAGAGCACGTGTTCCTCACTGGAGATGTGTGTTTGCTTTTTGAAGAGCTTGTGTTCCTCACTGGAGATGTGTGTTTGCTGTATGAAGAACACGTGTTCCTCACTGGAGATGTGTGTTTGCTGTATGAAGAGCACGTGTTCCTCACTGGAGATGTGTGTTTGCTGTATGAAGAACACGTGTTCCTCACTGGAGATGTGTGTTTGCTGTATGAAAAGCACGTGTTCCTCAGCTCAGCTCACTGGAGATGTGTGTTTGCTGTTTGAAGAGCTTGTGTTCCTCACTGGAGATGTGTGTTTGCTGTATGAAGAGCTTGTGTTCCTCAGCTCAGCTCACTGGAGATGTGTGTTTCCTGTATGAAGAGCACGTGTTCCTCACTGGAGATGTGTGTTTGCTGTATGAAGAGCACGTGTTCCTCACTGGAGATGTGTGTTTGCTGTATGAAGAGCACATGTTCCTCAGCTCGGATCACTGGAGATGTGTGTTTGCTGTATGAAAAGCACGTGTTCCTCAGCTCGGATCACTGGAGATGTCTGTTTGCTGTATGAAGAACACGTGTTCCTCACTGGAGATGTGTGTTTGCTGTATGAAGAGCACGTGTTCCTCACTGGAGATGTGTGTTTGCTGTATGAAGAGCACATGTTCCTCAGCTCGGATCACTGGAGATGTCTGTTTGCTGTATGAAGAACACGTGTTCCTCAGCTCGGCTCACTGGAGATGTGTGTTTGCTGTATGAAGAGCTTGTGTTCCTCAGCTCAGCTCACTGGAGATGTGTGTTTGCTGTATGAAGAGCACGTGTTCCTCACTGGAGATGTGTGTTTGCTGTATGAAGAGCACGTGTTCCTCACTGGAGATGTGTGTTTGCTGTTTGAAGAGCTTGTGTTCCTCACTGGAGATGTGTGTTTGCTGTATGAAGAGCACATGTTCCTCAGCTCGGATCACTGGAGATGTGTGTTTGCTGTATGAAAAGCATGTGTTCCTCAGCTCAGCTCACTGGAGATGTGTGTTTTCTGTATGAAGAGCACGTGTTCCTCAGCTCAGCTCACTGGAGATGTGTGTTTGCTGTATGAAAAGCACGTGTTCCTCAGCTCAGCTCACTGGAGATGTGTGTTTGCTGTTTTCTAGAGCGGTTCTGTGATTCCCAGCCATGTCTTTTCCAATCGGCCGTACTTCTTCGACAATCCCAGACGCTACGATAGCGACGATGATTTAGCCTGGACTTCCCATCCGGTGACCGCCTCGACCAGGTAGACCCCGCGGCTGCTGTGTGTGTGTCTGTGTGTGTGTGTGAGAGAGAGTGTGTGTGTGTTTGTGTGTGAGAGAGAGTGTGTGTGAGTGTGTGTGTGTGAGTGTGTGCGAGAGTGTGTGTGAGTGTGTGTGTGAAAGAGTACTGGAGGGGAAAAAATTAATGTACCATGTATTTTTGCTTAATAATGTTATTGTGCACATTTTACCTCACCAAACATTTCAAATGTGCGATCATATTAAGACGTTTGTCTGTGAAATCTGCGAGATCTCTCATGCGCGGCGCAGAGGCTGTCTGTCAGTTACACACACACACACACACACACACACACACACACACACACACAAGAACGAGCGCACCGCACACACACATATAAGGAGCGGTTCACATATCGCGTCTTTTGCGCTCTCAAGTTTGTTATTTCAAATGTAGGCGCGCGGTATGCACGCTCAAAATGGAAGCAACGCAGTCACAATGCGCACGCGGTGCGACGAGCTCGTTTTTTCCAGGCGCGTCCGCACAGCATCGAGTTAAAAACATCTCAACTTTTCAGAATGCCCCAAGCGTACCGCAGGTCATGTAACTTCCTCACCTTTTCCGTAACAACGTTGAAAGCTCAGCCAAGATGAAGGAACAGCTGATAGCTGTATGTGGATTTTTAAAGTAATTTAGTAGCAGAGCTACTGCAAGCAGTTTTTAGTGCTGCAAATCCATTTATCTATTGCTGAAATTTCCGCGTCTTCATGGAGAGAGCAGGTCATGGTTGCTTAGCAATGGCAGACTCCTCAGGAGCGCAAGTGCCGAAGGCTTTCGCGGAAAAAAATCAGAAAGCGTTTCCCACGTGTTTTTAGACGCGATATGTGAACGGGCCCTTACAGTATGAAAACTCCTGCTTAATACAAAGAGTGATGATGGCAGAGACAGCAAAACGTTCCGAAGTGTGGTTATACTTCACTAGAGTTGATGCAGATAATGCTGGTCGTCATAAGTGCAACAAATTTTTTCATGTAAGGGCGGAAACACAAGCAATCTGTCAAAGCATCTTTCAAAAGTGCATTATGTGCGGACAGAGAAATGCAAACCTTTAGACTGCCTAACACAACACACAGTAACACAACACAAGTACCGATAAGAATCCCGTTAAAGTACCGGACCGTTAAGCAGTATCGGAAAGAGTAGTAATACCGTTAAAACCTTAACGATACCCAGCCCTAGTGTGTGTGTGTGTGCGTGTGTGTGTGTGTGGGTGTGTGTGTGTGAGTGTGTTAGTGTATGACTACAAACACTGAGAACACAAAACATCAGTACAAGAGGAACTTACAATAGAAATATTGCCTCACAAACTAAATCAAATCAAGTACAAGTACTAAAATGACTAAAACTGAAATAAAATGAATGAAAAAGCTAGAAATAAAATAACAAATTGAAAAGTAAATTAAACTTATAAATAAACTAAAATTTACTAAAATAAAAAATTAGAACTAAAACTCGACTAAAGAGATATATATGTGAAAAACGAATTAAGAAAGTAAATTAATGTTAATAAATAGAATAAAATGACCAAAACTGAAATAAAAATTAACCAAAGAGATAGAAATATAAAAAATTAATTAAAAAGTAAATGCGTGTTATTGTCTGAGTCTGAGAGATTATTGTAATATGAGCTGATTCAGATGTTTGTGTTCAGTTTGTCGACGGATGGCTTCGACTGGAGCAGCAGCAGCTTCCTGGTCCATCTGGGAGGAGATGAGCCGCGGTCGTCATCGGCAACCGTGGGACTCAACCGCTAACGATGCTACAGCGATACAGCTCAGCACTTTAAACACACACACAGACACACACACACACACTTACACTAATGGACACGATGCTCTGTAAGTGTGAGTCACCATGGCAACTGAGTCCAGAGCAGTGCTCATCGTCATGGCGACCGCGGTCAGAGTGATGAAGCTTCTAAACGAGGCTGTGTTCAGAATGACACACAAGATATTTCACAATATTTCTACTTTACGTTTTAATTTGTGTTCCACTGCACGCTGCACAACAGAGCAAACACACTCTTGCAAATCCTGGAGTTTGATCTAAACTAAAAAGTGCAGCAGAGTTTGTTAGATCACCTTCTGAACACAGACTTGTGCTGAGCGTCTGTTTAGATTCACAACATGATCACATCTCCATTGTGATTCCAGTAGTTCCAATCAGAATTATGAAATAATGTGTAAGGCATGCATTTCTGTTATTTCATGTGTTTCTCTTTAGCTGTTGTAAGTTGTCCACTAAGGGTGAAATGACACAATATCTTTATATTTATGATAATAACACTGTAAATACACTGATCATGTGATTCTCATTTGTTGATTTGTGATGAGGATGATGTTCATCACCTTCCACAAAAATAAATAATCTGCTGTTCAAATAAGACTAATGTGCTTCTTACAAACGAAGACAAGAACAAATGAGAAACATCTGGAAAAAGAAAAAAATCATAAAAAGTACATTGGAATTTAAGTGTTAAAAAAGCAAAATAAAAATGATTTAACAAAAATGTTTGAGATGTGTTTACACACACACACACACACACACACACACACAGAGCTGCTCTTCATCTCTGCTTCCAATTAAAAGATTCCTCCAGAATTAGTAGATCGTGAAAAAGGCAGAAAAATGAATCTCAGACTGAGCTTGGGTTCGAATCAATCGTGGGTTGTGTTTCTGAAAAAACTAAGATATTTATAAATATATATAGATATAAACACTGATCAGACGTGATGCATCAGAGTTATTCATAGAAACAGAGACATACACTGTGTGTGTTATTGTAATAGACATTGTGCATTTAATTAGTCCACAACCATTTCAGTTTTTTCGATTGCTAATCGACAGTGAGCACAACTGGAGCTACATGTGCAAAACTCTAACTACAGTCTGCACTAGCAACAGTCACCTGAGCTGAACAGTTCACATCAGCTGCAAAACTCATTCCAGTCAACACAACTCTCAACACACGGCTCAAAACAGACTCAGTGCGGCCAAACACTAGGGTTCACTGAGATAACACACACCGTCACTGTCACAATGTTTTAAGACCTTTGTCATGATAAAAAAAAAGCTAATTATAAAAAATAGCAGCACATAATGTTTCCAGATTTTTTATTGTAAAATTCATCATTTTAATCTTGCATTTGATAATTGAGTAAATTCATTTATTATAACTGACAGGTGTGATGATCAGTGGACTTGAGTTTTTACCTCCATCATTAGGGCATGGGCTAAAATATGGATAGAGTTTTTCAGTGAAAGACTGAGCAGTGAAAGAGTAGATATGAGAGCTGGACTCCACATCATAAAAGGAGACCAGACCCTCGTCATAATCCACAAACACACCGACCCGCTGCGGCTTCACTCTCAGAGACAGAGAGACAGAAGGACCAGCACCGGCTTTATATTCATCTCCATTCCTCAGCCACACAGTCCAGTATCCATCTCTGGGTCTCAGTGTGATCTTTCCCTTCCTGTTAATGGATTCTCTGGCCACTCCTAAATCCCATTTAGTCTTTCCCTTCACCTGCACCTCAAAATAAAATCTCCCTGAGGAGAATCCCTCCTTTCCCAGGACACAGGGACATGGATCAAATCTCTCTGGTTTGTCTGGGAGTTTCTGTCTAATGTCTCCACATCTCACTTGTTTTCCATCATCAGACAGAATGAGATGTGGACTAGCTGTATCAGGATCCAGAGTCACATCCACTGAGAAAACAGAGAATACAGATATTCTGTGATGCTGATGTTTTTAGTTAACCCCGTGTTGAATCAGATTGTAGTGCAGTAATGAAGCAGTGAGTGTATGAATGTAAACTAGTGTAGTGCAGACAGCACACTGTACCTGCATACTGCTGCATCCACTTCAGCTCTGTAGAGACACATGACAAGAAAACAATCAGATCTGAAGCTTATATTTAAAGAACAGAGTACACTATCATGTTTCTATCTGATCAGTGTGTATTGATGTACCAGTTAGTGTGAGTTTCTCATCTATAGTGTCCTTCAGTTGAGTCAGAGCTCTCCTCAGAGTCTCCAGACTCTCATGAGTCTTCATACTGATCTCAGGCCAGTTCCTGGTGTTTGTAGAGCTGCACAGGGATGAGTGAATCTACAGCAGGAGAGAGGAGAAATCCTTCAGCATGTCATATCCTGCATTATGATTGATCAGAGAGATCATGTTGACTGACCTGTAGGAGGTGGAGGTGATCTTCAGTGTGTGAGAGCTGCTCCAGCTCAGTGTTTCTCATCTTTAGCTCAGTGATCTCCTGCTCCAGCTCTTCAATCAGCCCTTGCTCCTGTTTCTCTGCTGCTTTCTGCTGCTCCTCCATCATCTCCAGCAGTTCAGTCTGATGTCTCTCAATGGAGCGGATGAGATCAGTCAAGAGCTCCACACGGACTGCTTTCTCCTTCTCTGTGTTTCTCTGCTCAACCAGGACAGGCAACACATTATTAGCAGTGTTTGCTAACAGAAGAATCTGTGTAACTATTGCTCATACATTTTTGTTCACATACATAGGCTACATGTGTTTTCAGAATCCCTCAAATGAAGAATTAAACTTCACTCTGCACCCTGGACGAGAGAAGAACAAGCCCTGGACATTTTACTTCTTGTTTTATTGGCTGTTGCTGAATATTTGAGTCTGATAGTCATCTGTCATTCGTTTGATTGTTTGTTTTGTTATTGTTATGTCTGTCAGTTCTTGCCTCTTTATTTTCTTTATTAAAACATTTACATTCATTATTTATTGAAAAAGTAAGTTGATCTTACTGAAATCCTCTTCTGAGACTTAATTTTAAAATGTATCTCCTCCTAGAGCTTTCAAGCTAAAACCGGCAAACTCGGGTCAGAGCTTCAGACTGGTCTTATGGATGGTTTATGGATTTCATAAACCAGACTATCAAAACTACCTAAAACCCCATAGACTTTCATTGAGGGGGTGAAAATTTTATACAATAAAACTTAAGGTGTATTTTAGCTGTCTACTGCCATAGCAACGCTTAAAAACTCTCTACTGAGAATACATGCTAGTCACTTGTTAATCATGTTAACATTATGCTAATCACTTTGCTAGTCATGCTAGCAACATGCTATTCACTTGCTTATCATGCTAATTACATTCTAGTCACTTGTTAATCATGCTAACAACAAGCTAGCCACTTGTTAGTCATGCTAACAACATGCTAGTCACTTTGCTGATAATGCTAGCAACATGCTAGTCATGCTAGCAGCATGCTAGTTCATTGCTAAACATGCTAACAACATCCTAGCCACTTGCTTATCATGGTAACAACATGTTTATAACATGCTAATCACTTGTTAATAATGCTAATGACAAGTTAGTCGCTTGCTAATCATACTAAAAATATGTTAGTCACTTTGCTAATCATGCTAATAACATGCTAGTCACGTATTAAACATGATAACAACATGCTACATACATCTTAATCACTTGCTAGTCATGCTAACAACATGCTAGTTGCTTGCTAATCATGCTGGAAATTTGCTAATGACATGCTAGTCACTTTCTTATCATGCTTGAAACATGCTAGTGACATGCTAACAACGCGCTTATCATGCTAATGACATGCTAGTGAAATGATAATAATGCTTGAAACATGTTAATGAAATGATAGTAACTTGGTAGTCATTATTTATATAAAGATATTTGTCTATCTGTCTATTTATCTATTTTTTTTTATAGGTTTTATTTCCTTCAAAACTTTCAAACTACTTTAAACTGAAAGATCTCAAATTTTAAGTTTCTTAAAACTACTTAAACATTCTGGCTAGGCCTTTTCAAACCTAAAAGTCTTTCCACAAACTTAACTATCTACTTTTATTCTATTATTTTAAACTCACTTTTCTGACTTCTGCTGAGTGTTTGATGTCTTGAATCTTCTTGATTCTGTTCTGGATCATCAGCTGCACGTCTTTCTGTGTCTTCATCAGTTCAGTCTATAGAGAGAACAACACAGACACATTTATCATAACACAGATTAAACTCACAATATGAAATAAAATCTGATTCCTCATGATATCAGTCCTTTAAAAGAATAATAACGTCTACCTTCTTCTCTTGACTCTCCTCTTCTATAGGAACAGTGTTGTGGTTCTTGTGGTCTTTCACAGAGCAGATTGAACACACACATGTCTGATCATCTCTACAGAACAGATCCAGAGGTCTCTCGTGTTTCTGACATATATAGTCCTCCAGATTACTCACAGGATCCATCAGTTTGTGTTTCTTCAAACCTGCCACTCTCAAATGAGGCTCCAGGTGAGTTTCACAGTAAGAGCTCTGACACACCAGACACGACTTCAGCGCTTTCAGCTTTCTTTCCTCACAGAAGTCACACAGAACTTCAGTTGTTTTCTCAGGACTTTTCTTCTTACAGTGACCTACGAGCTCTCGGAGTGTGGTATTAATCTTGAGATCAGGTCTTTGCTTGAATGTTTCTTTACAGTATGGACAGCTGTAGGTCTGGCTGTTGTCCCAGCACTTATTCAGACAGATCTTGCAGAAGTTGTGTCCACATGGAGTCGTGACTGGATCAGTGAACACATCCAGACATACAGAGCACTGAATCTCCTCAGACAGTGAACTCATGGAGGATGACATGACTGGAAAGAGACATTATTTAGGATTAGTGTGAACTCCTTCAATACTGTTTATGAAGAATCCCATGATGCACCTCATGAAGCTGGTTGAATGTAAAGAGTGTTTAGAGACAAAGAGTGCTGAAGAAACTCAGATATAAAGAGATCATGTACAGTCAGCTGGTTATTATTGTAAAATGAACCCTGACAAGCTGATCAGAACCTAAATGTGAAGCTCATTACATAACCACTTACCTAAATAAATAATTAATAATTCTTGTTAAGATGAAATTATTTGATCTACTTTACATTCCTGAACTGTACATATTCAATATTATAAAAGAAAAGTCAAAGTGTTTTTCTGGGTTATTGACTTACATGGAGGTAAACTGTCGATACTCCGTGTCCTGGTTTTTCTTGCTATTAGTGAAGATTCTGCCATTGTTCTTTCCCTCTTAAAACCTTTTAAAGAAAAATGATAGTTTAACTGGTTAAAATGTGAGAACTGATAGTGATGGAAACACAATCATTCGTTTGAAGCAAAGTGAGAGACTCGTAAACTTACTGAACAATCTGAACTATGACCTGCTGTTTAAAGAAAGTACAAAGTACAAGCTTTATATTTTCCAACAAACATATATATCTCCTTATCCAAAATTAGATGAATCTTTCCACAAAATATATTATATGATCATAAGTTATTGTGTAATGTTAAAGTGATTTTCAGCTGCAGTGAAGCAGGTTTGTGTTCAGTTTGTCTGCAGGTCATTTACTTCCTGTTTTATCTGTTTGTCTTTATGTCGCGTGACAAAATGACAGAAACACCATACTTTGTTCAATCTAATGACATACTGTTAATACAATTCTGATATCATTTCAGTGCAGTAAACAACTCAAGTATCTGAGTATTTGACACGCTTAACCCTGCTTCTTTTCAACTCATTGCAGTCTGACATAAACCCTACTAAACCAGACCACAGTCATTAGAAACCTGTTCAGGACAATCTCTCTTATATTTCTATCACTTACCTGTGAGTATCAGATGTGTTCACAAGTGTCTCTGAACGACTCAATATTCTGTTGTTTAAAGAGTTCGATGGTTTCAGGCGTCCATGTTGTTGATCAAGTAAGTTTCACTTTCTCTGAGTCTCTCACTGAACTACAGTGATGTCAGAGCTGCTCAGGGTGTGTTCTATGGAAAGCCAAATGGGTCAGAATTCGCACGCTTTCCACATTCAATATTTAAACAGCATTTAAATAAGCACTGTTAGGCAGCAAGTTAAGCCAGAAGAGGTGAAATTTGTGATTTTTTTTAACTTTGTGTCTGGATAACGTGTGTGTAGATAAATGTCTGGATAACGTACGCATGGATAAGTACATTCATAATCATTTGGATTGTCCTATTCTTCTCCAAGGAAAGCTTTAAGGTGGTAATGATCATGATAACAGTACCTAAAGTACCTAAAGTACACACCGGTCTCCCCAGTGGCATAGTCTGAGTGTGCAGGATATGCAGGTGCATATGGGCCCGGGCAGTTTGGAGGCATTCCGAGCAGGGGGGAACTTCTAATTAAAACAAGGGAACCAATAGAGCCCTGCATGGGCCCAGCCCTTGTCCTACATCTTATGATCACAGTTAACACCGGAGTACCACAGGGCTGTGTGCTGAGCCCAATCCTCAACTCCCTTTACACCCAGGACTGCAAGCCTGTGCATGGATCCAACTCCATCATCAAGTTTGCAGATGACACCACGGTGATTGGCCTCATCAGAGACAATGATTAGACGCCTACAGGGAGGAGGTACAGCACCTGCCCACATGCTGCGCTTGTGTGCGATCAAGAGCATCCTGACCAGTTGCATCACAGTCTGGTATGGGAACTGCTCAGTGGCTGACCGCAAGGCACTGCAGAGGGTGGTGAAAACTGCCCAACGCATCACAGGGACACCACTTCCTGCTATTGAGGACATCTAGAGAAAACGCTGTCTACGAGGAGCTCCTCAAGGAGTCCTCTCACCCTGATCACAGACTGTTTCACTTCCTGCCCAAGGACCAGCAGATTCAGGAACAGCTTTTTCACTACAGCTGTCTTCTTGCTGACACCCCCCTCCACACACACACACACAGACTCCTCACCCCTCGTCATCACTACATCTGATTTACAAAAGAACATACAAACAAACAAACAAAAAAACAGTAAACTTGTTATTACTTGCACTACTGTCTGTTCATCGAGAATACTGAGTAATTCATTTGCACACTGAAATATTTTCTATGCACTTTACTGTCCATTGCTCTAGTGTAAATGATGTTCATATGTTCATAGTTCTGCCTATAATGTACATAAACTTTTACATAATCCATCTGTATAGTATGTTCATAGACCACACTGTTAACCCTTGCTGTATTTTCTAGGGTAAATAACTGTAAAATATACATAGGCATCCACAGGCGAACCTCCACTGTAGGGTGTGCATTTGTTGCTTGGAAATTTTCAGAGCTGTGCTTCCACTTGCGAAATTCTTATTAGAGATTGTAGAAAAGTTTGCTGTCCAGTTAAAGGCTGCTTGAAATATTTTACAGTGAGAACATCATTCACCACTCGTATATCTTGGAAGCATAAGCAGCAACCCAGACAGCAAGCAATTTCGGCCCAGAACCGGCACCACATCTGGCCTGCGTGAAATGCATGCGGGCCAAATGTGGGCCGGTTCTGGGCCGAAACTGTTTACTGTCTGGGAAGGTCCAGTGCAGCAGTCTAGTCTCCACAAACTGGGTGTGACTGGTCAACTACCTCCTATAGATCTGTGCATTAATAGTGAGGTACCGTCTACATCATCTTTTCAAAGTCATAAATACTTTCATAAATACTGATGAGGCGGCTTTTTTTTTTTTTTTTTTACATAACTTGGACACAGCACTCCTGCGCTTTTTGGTTGCTTTTATGTTTTTAATATTGAGTACCAAGAGTCAGCCAGTGCCACACTTGAGCTAATTCAAAGGTAAGTGTTAAAAATCATTATGTCCAATCATGGTTTTATTTAAAGAATGACTAGTCCAAATACGCACGGGAACAAATACTCTTTTGAAGTTTTTGAAACTATAATGTGACATTTCAGCACTTGACGAACGGACAGCGACTCCTAAGCAGCACTTAAAGCGCAGCACTTAAAGCACAGCTACGTGCGACTGCTTTACGTGCAATGTTGGGAAACGCACGTGAAACAATAACGTATGTTTATGATCCAGAATCAGATCCCAAGGCTGAAACTGAACGAGAGCAGCAGCAGCAACGACTCGCTCCGAGCGGGGCTCGAACCCGGGTCTCGGCATGAGAGGCGGACGCACTAACAAGGAGACAGAGATATTTGAAGCAGTTTTACTCACCATGCGGTTCCAACACACGATCGTGACCCTTTTTCGTTGGGATTGCATCATCCTTAAGAAATAAACGATATGCAAATCCGTCGTCAAACTGGCCCTTGTTTGTAAAACAAGCATCTTCGAAATGCAGGGAACAAACACAAACACTTGCACAACTACGTTGATGCTCTGTAAAAATAAACTCCATCCTGGTCCCTTAATGCTGTTTTTTCTTTGGTAATCTGTGCAGGGTTGTCTTGCCCTGGCAACCAAAAACACACTCCTTTTGTGACATTTCGCGACGCTCTTGCTCTGATCAGTGAAGTGTGTTGTGCTCTCAGTGCTCTGCTATACGGGAGCGCGCGCTCTTCCTGCAGAAATGCCCTTAGGACCCATATAAGGAAATTCTGCTCCATCTAACGTCACACAGAGCCATACTCGAAAAAAACTTTCTGAAACTTGTGACAAACTGGAAGGAGTATTTTTGGAACAGAAATACTCCTTCAAACGTACAATTAAATTTTTGAAACTTTGTCCATGTTTAGCATGGGAATCCAACTCTTTAACAGTGTAAAAAACTCAATATTATACTTTATATAATAATATATAATATACTTTGAATACTTTATATACTTATATATTATGTTAGGTAAAAAATGTTAGCCCTAATGCACTGTAAGTCGCTTTGGATAAAATCATCTGCTATATGCATAAATTTACTTACATTTAATCATTTATATACAGTATAGAGAGAGAGAGAGAGAGAGATATGTTATTTCTGGGTCCAATACATAGCTGGGATTCTTGCACTTCAACAAGTTATTGACATATACCCCTACCCCCCACTCCCACCATAGTCTTTTTTTTTCAGTCATTTAATTTAAATGTGTATTTCTATTTTCCCTTCCTTTTTTAATTAAGTAATTTATACATTAATTAAAAAAGCAAAGAAAACGAGTTATAAAGTGTGCAATAAAACACAATCAAATCCTTATATTATAATCAGGGCTCTGAACCGGTTCAAGGAACGAAAATGAAAACCCGAAATGAACGAAATTTTGACAGGAACAGAACCAGGAACAGAAACGAAATGAATTTTTTTTAGTTCCGAACAGAATCGAAAATTTGAAATGGACATAAACCGGTTAATAACGTTATTTTATCATTCCGTTTAATATTTGAAATTTGCTGTCAACCAATCAGGAATTCCAGCAGTAGCCTACATCATACACAAATGTGACTCTGAAGCAGCGAGTGAAATGTCCGCTCAGCTGTGAACAGTCAAGTCTCAATGGTCAATGCACCACCTTCAGGGCCGGATTAAGACCAAATTGGGCCTGATGACGCAGCAAAAAAAGGACCTATTTTTTTTTTAGCCATTGGTGCATGTGCATTCAACACTCAGAGACCTGCATTCCTGCGGGACCCAGGGCAACCGAGTGCGTCGCGGGACAATATTTGATCGGTGAATGCGGACGCGGGATATTATTGTGTGCGGGTTGCGGGAAAATAAAGTTATTTGCGGGACTCCCGCAAAGTGGAAATATATAGCAAAATAAAATTACTAAAAACAGATAAACCTTTATTTATAATAGACTAAAATAAAATAAAATAGACTTTGCGGAATGGGAGGATGCTGATGAAACCATGGACAGCGACGTGTAATTCCATTCCGAGATAGCGAGAGATCCAGAGGTGGAAAAGGCGATATCAAGAGTTTCCGAGATGAAGCAAAGTAACACGCCATGTAGGTTACTCTCCATTCCAGCTCCCAGCGCACCATTGGAGAGGCCTTTCAGTAATTACGGTCGCATAAATGCGCAGAGATGAATTAATCTGAAGCCCTCATCAATGAACGACATGCTATTCCTGCTCAGACTATTCTACAATATATATATTTTTAATTCCGTTTATTTTTAATTATTTATTTTGCTAAATATTTAAAATGGGTCTATTTTGTTAGAGGATTTTTATTTTTTATATTTTTTTCGTTTAATGTTTGAAGAAGACATTCTTAAGCAGTTTAGGCTAATTTTCCTTTGAACATGAAGTAAATCCAGGTTTATTATTATTATATAATTCATTAGGCTATACTATAGCCTAATATATATATATATATATATATATATACACATTTCTTACTATTTTCTGTACTATTTAAAATATGTATAAAATATTTTAAAAGGTTTTCCTGCATGGTTTATATATATATATATATATATATATATATATATATATATATATATAGCCTAGAGAGAGAGAGAAATTTGTAGTAGTCCCTATATAAGTTTTTTAGAGAAAATAGACATAGGCCTAATGCAGACAAAAAAGGTTTACAAATATTAGGCTATTTTTTTTAATAATCATTTGTTATTCAAATACATCGGGAATACGGAAACTTTGATTTGGTGTCGAATGAGAAACCCAACGTTGGTTTCAGTTTCGTTTTAGTCTAAATTAATCAGTTTTGGTTTGTCGTTAATATTGCTATAGCTTTTTATATTTGTAATTCTTGTTCTTTTCTAAAAAAAAAAAAAAAAAAAAACTAAATTAGCCTAGCGGAGCTTCACAAATTTCCCAGAAGCTGAACAGTTTTCATTTGCTATTAACCTCAAAATAATTATTGAATGAAAT
Organism: Carassius gibelio; assembly: GCF_023724105.1. Classification (NCBI taxonomy): domain Eukaryota; kingdom Metazoa; phylum Chordata; class Actinopteri; order Cypriniformes; family Cyprinidae; genus Carassius; species Carassius gibelio. The sequence goes on from NC_068381.1 coordinate 1,428,696, forward strand.
TTGGAGTCCAACTGTCGGACGCATATAGCGTTACTTATTATTTACTATTATTCTATATTCTTTATATTAAATAACATTTTAGCATCCAGATACATCGGGAACATGGAAACATTTGATGCTGAATGTCTTAAAATACTTGATAGAAAGTGTTGATAGACTTTTTTTTTTTTTTTTTTTTTTTTTTAAGTAGCTAGGCCTAGCTTACATTTGGACAAAATCTGATGCAAGCTGTAAACTGTAAGCGTTAGATCTCTATTTTTTCCTTTTTTTGAATAAGGAAAACTCTATACTTTATTATTATTATTATTAAATTATTATTAGGCAAAGTATAGGCAAATAATATTGTTTTTTGAAAATAAGGTTATTAGCCGGTATTTCTTCCTCCCGAACCGGTTTCAGAACCGGTTTCAGAACGGTAATAATATCAGAGGAACGCAGAACAGAACCGTTAAAATATCGATTCTGCTCGGAGTGAACCAATTAAATTTTTTTTCGTTTTCAAGCCCTGATTATAATCACATTGCACTTGAATCAAGTTAAAGGTGTAATCTGCAGATTGTCCTGTGATCACATAAATCTGTCTTCGATGCACTTAGGGCTTCAAGATTACTCCAGAGCACTCGTAGATCTACGATGATTTTCAAGTGCTACTTAAGTTAAGAAGCTATTGGGGAAAAGACCGTAATATTAAGATCAGTCGTACGATCGTTTTTACGAACTTCTTAGACTTACGAAGCTTTTGGGAAACCCGGGCCTGGCTGTTCAATGAAGAGAAAGAGAAAATGTAAAGAAATAAACACGTTAAGAATCCGTAGAAGGTAGGACTCTAATTATGTTTTTAGGACTATTATTACGTTGTAATGTTCGGTTGACCAATCAGCGGAGAGGGGCGTTACTGTTTTTCATTTTTCAGATTTTAATATTAAATTAAAAAAACGAATTATATGAAGGTACAAGGACAATGTACAGCTGAGGTGCGCGAGCTGATAAAGCACGAGTGAATCTACAGTTAATCACTGGAAAGATTGTAGCTCGGTCAGGTATGTCAAAAACAAGTAAATAAAACCATGCACAAAACGGTAGGGAGAGAGAGAGAGAGAGAGAGAGAGAGAGAGAGAGAGACCTTTGAACAGCTTTTATTACACAAATTTTAAAACAATCTTCAATCAACTATTTAACCAACAAAGAAAAATATTATATCAAATACCCATAACCCTTTTTACAACCATTATCATCATATATAATTATACACGGATTTGTAAATTGCCATTGCAGTCAACATCACAAATACAGTTATTTATAGCCCACTTAAACTTAAAATCTTCAATATTCTCATTCAGTCGATAATATTCAGATTCTATTCTTAACCTTGACTTCATCAAACCCTCATAAATCAGTACCACATCAGTTTGTCCCACACCAACTATTTTACTTTCACGAGAGAGCCAAACAGCTAACTTTGCTTGTCCGAAAATAAAATTGAGAAAATGATAAATCTCCCTCTTGCTACGTTTGTATTTAGGTCCATAGATATAAAACTCAAGTGTGAAAACTTCTCCTAATGTCTGACACCACCTCCAGGAATTTGAAAGAGAGGCAATAACCTGCTACAGTCAGCAAACAAATGAAAAACTGTCTCCTGCTGTTCACAGAAAGGACACCCTATCCCCGCTAGTGGATCAAAATGTGCTCCGTGTCTGTTTGTAGCTATAATACCATGTACAACACGCCACTGCAGGTCTCCAGACCTTTCTTCAATGGGGGGCTTGTACATGGTCCTCCAGCTACCTTTCGGGGAAGAGTCTTATCCAAAAAAATTCTGTCCATTTAGTCTCTTTTACAGTCTCAAGTGCACAACAATGAAGAACTTTTACGCATAACAAATATAAGTAGCGTTTTTCCCAATGTCTCTGAAACGTCCAAGTTAAGGTGTCTTAAAGGATAGAATACCACCTTCACTTTCTTGCCACAAACCAGTCACAGCTGTAATATCCAGTTCTGGGAAAGAAGAGCCAGCATTTTCTTCTTTGTGTAAAAATAAAGAGTCTCTGTAGTCCACGGCATGCTCTCATAGAGATGGTTCAACAGCCTTTGCACAACTCGGACTGATCTTATTCCAAGCTTGGTAGCCAGAGTATCTGCAGAGATCCATCCATCATCAGTCATTAAGTCTCTAATTTTTTACAATATTTGCAGACCGTAAAGCATTCCTTACAGACGTTGATTTTAGAACATCCACATTGATTTTTGGGTTAAAGATCAAGGGTTCTTCCAATAACCACTGACTCTGTTCACCGTTTAGATCTCTGCAAACGTTTAAAAGAGTCCACCCTCTCAACATTGACTTGTAGAATGAAGACAAACCAGTTAAATCCAGCTTATTGATGTCCATTAAGAACAGTTGATGATCAGAACCCATTTTACCTGCTCTTCTCAGGAGGCCATGGGCTACCACACGCCAGCTCACTTCTTCACCATACAAGAGTCTTTGTGCTGTCTGAAGTCTGAAAGCTTTGATTCTAGATCTGATGTCAATGAGTCCTTGACCTCCCTCCGTCCTGGGGAGATAAAGTACTGGTGCTTTTAGCCAGTGATACCCGGACCAAACAAAATCAACTCGTTTTTTCTGAATGTCCATTATCAGTTCTTCTTCTGGAGGTTCTAAAATCATAATTTTATGCCATAAAGTAGCAGCAATGAGATTATTACAGACCAAAACTCTACCCCTATAGGATAACTGAAGGAGCAACCATTTCCATCGAGACAACCGAGCACATGTTTTCTCCACTAGTCCCTCCCAATTCTGTTTTCTATAATCTTCAGATCCTAAAAACACCCCTAAATATTTAAAACCTTCTCTTCCCCATTTCAGCTCTCCAGGAAGGATGGGACCATTATTGTCCACACCATACTGCCACACTTTTGCCCCAATTGACTTTTGCAGAGGATGCTTTTTCATATGTTTTAAACGATTTTTTACAACATCAACATCTTGATTGCCTCTTATTAAGACTGTAAGATCATCCGCATATGCAGACATTTTAATACACTGGGAAAAACCTATTTCTCTGATTTGCAGTCCCTTTAATTCTCTTCTTAATTTACAGAGTAACGGTTCAAAAGCAATGCTATAAAGCTGCCCTGAGATAGGGCAACCTTGTCTAATACCCCTCTGAACCTTTATGGGGACACTGAGACCGCCACCGATTTTTATCAAGCAAGTTGCCTCATTATAAAACAATTTTATACATGAAATAATTTTTTCTCCAAATCCAAAAGCCTTCAGAGTCTCAAAAAGAAAAATATGATCAACTCTGTCAAAGGCTTTTTCTTGGTCCATTGACAAAAACCCAACATCAACATTGTTGTAAAAAGCATAGTCATACAGATCCCGCATCAAATGTAAATGATCTGCAATAGATCTGCCCCTTACACAATATGACTGATCCTTGTGAATCATTTCATGCAGTACATCATTTAACCTTTTAGCAACACACTTAGAGAGATTTTTATATTCTGATCATAGGATAGCTACAGGTCTCCAATTTTTCAGTAGCGTCAAATCTCCCTTCTTTGGAAGCAATGTTAAAATAGCACGCTGACAACTTCTTGTTAAACATCCTTCACTTATACATTTCTGAGCAACTTCAAAAAAATCAGGACCAATAATAGTCCAAAAACATTTATAAAATTCGGCAGGAAGTCCATCAATCCCTGGTGCCCGTCCTGATGAGAGATCCATTACTGCTGAGGTCAGTTCATTAAAAGTAAGTTGTGCTTCCAAAAGTTGTTTTTTTTCTATAGATAGCTCAGGAAGATCTTGTAAAAGTTGATGTCTACATTGTTCATTTAAGGACTCAGCAGAATATAATTCAGTATAAAAATCCACTGCATGCCTAGTGCCTACGCATCCTTTCCGTGTCTGAAACAAGGTGTCCATCCTTATCTTTTAAAAACAACTTCTTTTTTCCATGTTTAGTCTTCCGTTCTAAATCAAAAAAGGAGGATGTAGGAGCATCTATGTCTCTTTTTGTTAAAAAACTATTTTTTATAAGTTCTCCTTTGACTTTTTCATCAAGGATTGAATTCAAACAGTTTTTATTTTCAGTCCACATATCGTTCAAATGAGGAGAAGCATTTACAATCATATTCCCTTCAATAATCTTAAGTTCTTTCTCCAAACTCTCTAATGTTTTCTTCAAAAACAGGGTAGAGTGAGAAGAATATTGTTGGCAATACTCCTTAATAAACACTTCCCCAATCTCCCACCACTGAATAATATTATCATATCTTCCTTTCTCAGTCTTCCAAACTTCCCAACAATTCTGAAAATTTTCACAAAAGAATGTGTCTTCCAACAATTTAACATTAAAATGCCAATAAGAACTCTTATAGGTTTTTGTTATGAGACTACATTCAACTGTGATTAGTTTGTGTTCTGAAGAAGAGACAGGAGTAATCGTTGAATTCAGGCTCCTGTCCTCATATTATGAGATAGATAAAACCTGTCTAAACGAGCAGAAAGTGTGTCATTACTAAAACTCACTCAAGAGTACTGTTTAACTAAAGGATTGTTTTCTCTCCATACATCTGATAAGTGAAAATTATTTACCAATCTAGCAAGACAAGTGTCTGACACTTGATGTGGTTCTTCCCCATTCCTATCGAAAACGAAATCTAAAGTGCAGTTCCAGTCTCCACCGAAAACAACAAAATCTCCATCATGTTGTCGTCTTAAAAACTGTTCTAACTTAGAAAAGAGCCTTATTCTCTCAATGACTAAATTTGGAGCATAAATGTTCACAAAAGTAAAATTCATATTATGTATTTCAGCTCTAACAATCAAGAGTCTTCCAGGTTCCAATTCATTTTTCCACAAAATATTGAAATTGAGAGAAGGAGCAAAATAAATTCCCAGCCCTGCACTTAGATTATTCCCATGACTAAGAAAGTGTTCTCCCTTCAACTTCATTGTCTAAGTTACTGGGAGTTTCTTGCAAGAAGATAACATTGAACTCGTTCAAATTAATAATCTCAGAAAGAAATACACGTTTTTTCATATCCCACATTTAGTGATCCTACTCGTAAGATCTCCATCAGAAAGAGAGAGGAAAGAAAGCAATAAAGAAAAATTAAAGAAAAATTAAAACCCATCATGAGTCTTTAACTTTCCCCTTCGTTAATTGCTCCTTTCCAAACGTTTTATTTTTTTTGTCTAGCAGATGTGATGTGTTTCTTAAGCCGAAACCTTTTCTGTTGAGAGAGCTCAGTACAATTACTCATTTTTCTCAAGATCAAGAAAAAAGTCACCAATTTCTACTCCTGCTTTCCCTTTTGTTTCATCGAGAAAACTATAAATTTGTTCAACAGTGTACAAATCACTTTCTCTTTCCATCTCAGACCACTGTTCCTCTCTCTCACTATCTTCAGTACTCTGAGATAAACCATCCATTTCATCTCCTACATCCTCCTCTGAACATTTTGAGTCACTAGAGAGTGTTGTATCACATCCTCTACACTGCATTCATTCACCATCTTATCCGTAGCACCACGAGCACTAGCAGGCTTTCCAACAGTATAACTGCATCCAGGCTGGTCATCACTCACAGTTTTAGAAACAAATCCACTCACCTCATCTTGTTCCTTCACCTCCTCCGTCACTCTATCAATCTGCGCAGTGTCTTTATTCCTTTCAGTCGCTTGAAGTTCTCCATTTGATTCTTCAGCTCTAGATGCAATAGTTAAAGGCAGATGTTCATCGCGCACTTTATGCGGACACGAGTCACGTTTATGTCCGACAACTCCACAATCGTAACATTTCAAGCTCTCTGTGCTCGAGTACTCCATGTACGAATTATCTTCGAGTTTGACTCGAAAAGAAACTTCTAAGGATCGATCTTGGGCGCTTAAGAACATAAAAATTTACGTCGAAAAGACAATACATGCTTTAGCGCCGAATTTTTGCACCCCAATGGAATCGATCTCATGGGGCTTGCAATTTTCCCAAATCGCATAACTTATTTTATTATTACATCGCTTGAAACAAACGGCGGGACATTTGAAATTGTGATTTATTTTAGTAGCTGGGCCAGACAGCGGTGAAACCGGAACAAAAGCTTCCTTCATCCACAACCCATCCACAGTCAAAATATTGACTAACGCTTCAGCTTTCAAAAATACTACGACCGCTCTGTTCATTCGAGAGAGAGAGAGAGAGAGAGAGAGAGAGCACGCTCGCGCACTTCTGTTGTGTGATCTTTGATGTTCACTTAGCACACGCATTATTTGGATTAAAACTAAATCGTAAAAAAAAAGACAAATTATGGGTCATTCATTAAAAGCATCATATATTTTCAGCCTTAAGCATACATGACTCTCTGGCGAAAGTGAATCTAGCAGTACATTACTACTGTTCCTCTCATTCTGCAACAGTACAAACACACGCACTCTTTGCACATGTTTTCTTGCTTGAGTGTTTCTGCATTATTTGAGTGGCATTGCATTATTACAGCAAAGCGCATCATTACAGTTTAAGTCGCTGCAGTGGAGCAGCTCCATTTGTGAATAACTGCTCTCACTGTGGTTCGCTGGAGTCCCAAATCTTTAGAAATGGCTTTATAACCTTTTACAGACTGATAGATCTCAATTACTTTCTTGCTCATTTGTTTCAGAATTCATTTGAATTTAGGCATGATTTCTAGCTTTTGAGCATCTTTTGGTGTACTTCACTTTGTCAGGCAGATCCTATTTCAGAGATTTGTTGATTGTGAACAGGTGTGACAGTAATCAGGTCTGAGTGTGGCCAGAGAAACTGAACTCAGGTGTGATAAACCACAGTTTTAACAGAGAAGCAAACACTTCTTCACACAGGGCCATGTAGTTTTGGATTTTTTTCCGCTTAATAATAAAAACCTTCAATTAAAAGCTTCATGGTGTGTTTACTCGTGTTGTCTTTGACTTATATTTAAATTTGTTTGATGATCTGAAACATTAAAGTGTGGCAAACATGCAAAAAAGAAAAAAGAAAAAAAGAAATCAGGAACACTTTTTAATCTTCATTATTGTTAGTCAGTGCTAGAAACATGTCAGTGTGGCTTGTTCTGATGCATTCGAAGGTTATAGAAAGGAAGATATGACCAAACCTGCAAAGGAAGATGATTGGTTAAGAGTCAGATACACACTGTGCAAACAAGTAGCCTACTATTTCTGCAATGTTTAGTTAAAATAACTTTGATTGCCTTTATTATGAACAGTGAAGTGAAATATGATTCTGTACTTTAATTCCATCAGTCAGTTCACTGTTGGACTATTTTTCAGACTGAAAAAAAAAGTGACCCTGGAGCACAAAACCAGTCCAAATTGAGATCTTTACATCATCTCAAAGCTGAATAAATCATCTTTCCATTGATGTATGGTTTTTTATGATATGACAATATTAGGTTGAGATACAACTCTTTGAAAATCTGGAATCCAAGGGAGCAAAAAATCTAAATATTGAGAAAATCATCTCTAAAGTTGTCCAAATGAATTCTTAGCGATGCATATTACTAATCAAAAAATAAGCTTTGTTATATTTACAGTAGAAAATTTACTAAATATCTTCATGGAAAATGATCTTTACTTAATAATCTAATGATTTTTTATTACGTAAAAATGATCATTAACTTGGAAATGACCATAGTTCGCTGAAAAGATGAAAAGAACAATACTCTAAAAACTGAAGGTGCCTCAGAAATCCTTTTGAGTGCTGGAGGAACTTCATCATTTATTTTAAGTGCCTCGAAGCTCTTTTTCTCATCATATTGTTCCTGGAGGAACCATTCTAGTCTTTGCAGTTCATGTAAGAACTCTTTGGATGTTTGAAGCACTTTGTTTCCAGTTCTGAGCTTCTGGAGTCACTCCTTCATTACACGAGAACTCAAAGTGCTCCAGAGGTTCCTGGAGGAAGTGAAATTATTAAAAAGGGTTATTGTAAAAGTTATTCTTTTTTCTCCAGATTGTGCTTTTATCTGCCTTTGTTGGATTTTACATATATTTTGTTGTATAACTTAAATACCGCAATAACTAAAAATAGTTTTATTGAAATGTGAAATCATTTGAAGGTGAATAATTTTAGGACTTTATATGATAAATGAGGGAAGTCTGAGTGTACACATACACATTACATACACTGTGTGTGTTATTGTAATAGACATTGTGCATTTAATTACTCCACAACCATTAATCAATTCACTAATATGACAAAAAATAGTCTTGAGCTTTGCTGACATCTAATGGAAAATGTTAGGTACTGCACCTAAACAAATCCTAAAAGCTTTTGAAGATATCAGTTTAAGATAAGTTTAACATGTTTTATAAAATATTTTCTAGTATAAACATGTTGTCATGAACTAAAACCTCTATTACATTTCTGTTTCACTTTAACTTTTTTTTTCAGCTCAACAATGAACTGCCAAAGTTTGTCCTTTAAATGAGGCCGGACTCATTTCTGTGCTTCAAAACTTCCAATTTTTAATGAAAGTTTTTTTTGACACTGACATTTGTGTCCTCTAAATACCTCCAAAAACAGTGACCAGAAATGTAAATAAAAACGAAGTTGATTCTCAGGTTTTCCATGTTTTTTTTAAATAATCCCAAAACCATAACCAATGATTTTTTTAACATGACTTAACAAAAAAAGAAGCCCAAATTTGTGTAAAACACGTGGTAAACATTGACAATGGATTTGTCCTAATTATTTTCAGATTTACATGTGGTAAACAAAAGCTATAGAATAATATGAAAATATTGAGTATAATAATATGAAATAAATGTTTTCTGACCTTCGTGTGATGTTATGTGATATTTATTGTGTATTGTGTTCTGCTGTCTCACTCCTTATAACAGAAAGATCACAGCCATCTCAGTTCTACAGACATTATCAGAGTTTTTTTTTTTTTTTTTGTCAATTTCACTTTGTCAGGGAGAAAAATATCAGGAATATTTATGAAAAGTTGAACAAAAAATAATTTACTGAACAAGCATTATATTTACATTAAAAATATGTGATACAATCTTTTGGATTTAAAAAAACTAAAGCAAATGATAAAAAATAGCAGCACATAATGTTTCCAGATTTTTAATTATAAATGCATTATTTTAATCTTTCATTTGATAATTGAGTAAATTCATTTATTATAACTGACAGGTGTGATGATCAGTGGGCTTGAGTTTTTACCTCCATCATTAAGGAATGGGCTAAAATATGGATAGAGTTTTTCAGTGAAAGACTGAGCAGTGAAAGAGTAGATATGAGAGCTGGACTCCACATCATAAAAGGAGACCAGACCCTCCTCATAATCCACAAACACACCGACCCGCTGCGGCTTCACTCTCAGAGACAGAGAGACGAGACGATCCTCACAGGCTTTATATTCATCTCCATTCCTCAGAACCACAGTCCAGTATCCATCTCTGGGTCTCACTGTGATCCGTCCCTTCCTGTTAATGGATTCTCTGACCACTCCTAAAGTCCATTGAGTCTTTCCCTTCACCTGCACCTCAAAATAAAATCTCCCTGAGGAGAATCCCTCCTTTCCCAAGACACAGGGACATGGATCAAATCTCTCTGGTTTGTCTGGGAGTTTCTGTCTAATGTGTCCATGTCTCACTTGTTTTCCATCATCAGACAGAATGAGTTTAGGATGAGCTGTATCAGGATCCAGAGTCACATCCACTGAGAAAACAGAGAATACAGATATTCTGTGATGCTGATGTTTTTAGTTAACCCAGTGTTTAATCAGATTGTAGTGCAGTAATGAAGCAGTGAGTGTATGAATGTAAACTAGTGTAGTGCAGACAGCACACTGTACCTGCATACTGCTGCATCCACTTCAGCTCTGTAGAGACTAATGACAAGAAAACAATCAGATCTGAAGCTTATATTTAAAGAACGGAGTACACTATCATGTTTCTATCTGATCAGTGTGTATTGATGTACCAGTTAGTGTGAGTTTCTCATCTATAGTGTCCTTCAGTTGAGTCAGAGCTCTCCTCAGAGTCTCCAGACTCTCATGAGTCTTCATACTGATCTCAGGCCAGTTCCTGGTGTTTCTAGAGCTGCACAGGGATGAGTGAATCTACAGCAGGAGAGAGGAGAAATCCTTCAGCATGTCATATCCTGCATTATGATTGATCAGAGAGATCATGTTGACTGACCTGTAGGAGGTGGAGGTGATCTTCAGTGTGTGAGAGCTGCTCCAGCTCAGTGTTTCTCATCTTTAGCTCAGTGATCTCCTGCTCCAGCTCTTCAATCAGCTCTTGCTCCTGTTTCTCTGCTGCTTTCTGCTGCTCCTCCATCATCTCCAGCAGTTCAGTCTGATGTCTCTCAATGGAGCGGATGAGATCAGTGAAGAGCTCCACACGGACTGCTTTCTCCTTCTCTGTGTTTCTCTGCTCAACCAGGACAGGCAACACATTATTAGCAGTGTTTGCTAACAGAAGAATCTGTGTAACTATTGCTCATACATTTTTGTTCACATACAGTCTTGTTCAAAATAATAGCAGTACAATGTGACTAACCAGAATAATCAAGGTTTTTAGTATATTTTTTATTGCTACGTGGCAAACAAGTTACCAGTAGGTTCAGTAGATTGTCAGAAAACAAACAAGACCCAGCATTCATGATATGCACGCTCTTAAGGCTGTGCAATTGGGCAATTAGTTGAAAGGGGTGTGTTCAAAAAAATAGCAGTGTCTACCTTTGACTGTACAAACTCAAAACTATTTTGTACAAACATTTTTTTTTCTGGGATTTAGCAATTCTGTGAATCACTAAACTAATATTTAGTTGTATGACCACAGTTTTTTAAAACTGCTTGACATCTGTGTGGCATGGAGTCAACCAACTTGTGGCACCTCTCAGCTGTTATTCCACTCCATGATTCTTTAACAACATTCCACAATTCATTCACATTTCTTGGTTTTGCTTCAGAAACAGCATTTTTGATATCACCCCACAAGTTCTCAATTGGATTAAGGTCTGGAGATTGGGCTGGCCACTCAATAACATTAATTTTGTTGGTTTGGAACCAAGACTTTGCCCGTTGTCTTGTTGAAACAACCATTTCAAGGGCATGTCCTCTTCAGCATAGGGCAACATGACCTCTTCAAGTATTTTAACATATGCAAACTGATCCATGATCCCTGGTATGCGATAAATAGGCCCAACACCATAGTAGGAGAAACATGCCCATATCATGATGCTTGCACCTCCATGCTTCACTGTCTTCACTGTGTACTGTGGCTTGAATTCAGAGTTTGGGGGTCGTCTCACAAACTGCCTGTGGCCCTTGGACCCAAAAAGAACAATTTTACTCTCATCAGTCCACAAAATGTTCCTCCATTTCTCTTTAGGCCAGTTGATGTGTTCTTTGGCAAATTGTAACCTCTTCTGCACATGCCTTTTTTTTAACAGAGGGACTTTGCGGGGGATTCTTTAAAATAGATTAGCTTCACACAGACGTCTTCTAACTGTCACAGTACTTACAGGTAACTCCAGACTGTCTTTGATCATCCTGGAGGTGATCATTGGCTGAGCCTTTGCCATTCTGGTTATTCTTCTATCCATTTTGATGGTTGTCTTCCGTTTTCTTCCACGTCTCTCTGGTTTTGCTCTCCATTTTAAGGCACTGGAGATCATTTTAGCTGAACAGCCTATCATTTTTTGCACCTCTTTATAGGTTTTCCCCTCTCTAATCAACTTTTTAATCAAAGTACGCTGTTCTTCTGAACAATGTCTTGAACGACCCATTTTCCTCAGCTTTCAAATGCATGTTCAACAAGTGTTGGCTTCATCCTTAAATAGGGGCCACCTGATTCACACCTGTTTCTTCACAAAATTGATGACCTCAGTGATTGAATGCCACACTGCTATTTTTTTGAACACACCCCTTTCAACTAATTCAACTAATTGCCCAAATGCACAGCCTTAAGAGCGTGCATATCATGAATGCTGGGTCTCATTTGTTTTCTGAGAATCTACTGAACCTACTGGTAACTTGTTTGCCACGTAGCAATAAAAAAATATACGAAAAACCTTGATTATTCTGGTTAGTCACATTGTACTGCTATTATTTTGAACAATACTGTACATAGGCTACATGTGTTTTCAGAATCCCTCAAATGAAGAATTAAACTTCACTCTGCACCCTGGACGAGAGCAGAACAAGCCCTGGACATTTTAGTTCTTGTTTTATTGGCTGTTGCTGTATATTTTAGTCTGATAGTCATACAGTATTGTTCAAAATAATAGCAGTACAATGTGACTAACCAGAATAATCAAGGTTTTTAGTATATTTTTTTATTGCTACGTGGCAAACAAGTTACCAGTAGGTTCAGTAGATTGTCAGAAAACAAACAAGACCCAGCATTCATGATATGCACGCTCTTAAGGCTGTGCAATTGGGCAATTAGTTGAAAGGGGTGTGTTCAAAAAAATAGCAGTGTCTACCTTTGACTGTACAAACTCAAAACTATTTTGTACAAACATTTTTTTTTTCTGGGATTTAGCAATTCTGTGAATCACTAAACTAATATTTAGTTGTATGACCACAGTTTTTTAAAACTGCTTGACATCTGTGTGGCATGGAGTCAACCAACTTGTGGCACCTCTCAGCTGTTATTCCACTCCATGATTCTTTAACAACATTCCACAATTCATTCACATTTCTTGGTTTTGCTTCAGAAACAGCATTTTTGATATCACCCCACAAGTTCTCAATTGGATTAAGGTCTGGAGATTGGGCTGGCCACTCCATAACATTAATTTTGTTGGTTTGGAACCAAGACTTTGCCCGTTTACTAGTGTGTTTTGGGTCATTGTCTTGTTGAAACAACCATTTCAAGGGCATGTCCTCTTCAGCATAGGGCAACATGACCTCTTCAAGTATTTTAACATATGCAAACTGATCCATGATCCCTGGTATGCGATAAATAGGCCCAACACCATAGTAGGAGAAACATGCCCATATCATGATGCTTGCACCTCCATGCTTCACTGTCTTCACTGTGTACTGTGGCTTGAATTCAGAGTTTGGGGGTCGTCTCACAAACTGCCTGTGGCCCTTGGACCCAAAAAGAACAATTTTACTCTCATCAGTCCACAAAAATGTTCCTCCATTTCTCTTTAGGCCAGTTGATGTGTTCTTTGGCAAATTGTAACCTCTTCTGCACATGCCTTTTTTTTAACAGAGGGACTTTGCGGGGGATTCTTGAAAATAGATTAGCTTCACACAGACGTCTTCTAACTGTCACAGTACTTACAGGTAACTCCAGACTGTCTTTGATCATCCTGGAGGTGATCATTGGCTGAGCCTTTGCCATTCTGGTTATTCTTCTATCCATTTTGATGGTTGTCTTCCGTTTTCTTCCACGTCTCTCTGGTTTTGCTCTCCATTTTAAGGCATTGGAGATCATTTTAGCTGAACAGCCTATCATTTTTTGCACCTCTTTATAGGTTTTCCCCTCTCTAATCAACTTTTTAATCAAAGTACGCTGTTCTTCTGAACAATGTCTTGAATGACCAATTTTCCTCAGCTTTCAAATGCATGTTCAACAAGTGTTGGCTTCATCCTTAAATAGGGGCCACCTGATTCACACCTGTTTCTTCACAAAATTGATGACCTCAGTGATTGAATGCCACACTGCTATTTTTTTGAACACACCCCTTTCAACTAATTCAACTAATTGCCCAATTGCACAGCCTTAAGAGCGTGCATATCATGAATGCTGGGTCTCATTTGTTTTCTGAGAATCTACTGAACCTACTGGTAACTTGTTTGCCACGTAGCAATAAAAAAATATACGAAAAACCTTGATTATTCTGGTTAGTCACATTGTACTGCTATTATTTTGAACAAAACTGTATGTCATTCGTTGATTGTTTGTTTATTTTGTTATTGTTATGTCTGTCAGTTCTTGCCTCTTTATTTTCTCAACATTGAAGTTTGTTGTAATAAAAACATTTACATTTATTATTTATTGAAAAAGTTGATCTTACTGAAATCCTCTTCTGAGACTAAATTTTAAAATGTATCTCCTCCTAGAGCTTTCAAGCTAAAACCGGCAAACTCGGGTCAGAGCTTCAGACTGGTCTTATGGACGGTTTATGGATTTCATAAACCAGACTATCAAAACTACCTAAAATCCCATAGACTTTCATTGAGGGGGTGAAAATTTGATACAATAAAACTTAAGGTGTATTTTAGCTGTCTACTGCCATAGCAAAGCTTAAAAACTCTCTACTGAGAATACATGCTAGTCACTTGTTAATCATGTAAATTACATGCTAGTCATTTGTTAGTCATGTTAACATTATGCTAATCACTTTGCTAGTCATGCTAGCAACATGCTATTCACTTGCTTATCATGCCAATTACATTCTAGTCACTTGCTAATCATGCTAATGACATGCTAGTCACTTGCTAGTCATGCTAACAACAAGCTAGCCACTTGTTAGTCATGCTAACAACATGCTAGTCACTTTTTAGTCATGCTAACAACATGCTAGTCACTTTGCTGATAATGCTAGCAACATGCTAGTCATGCTAGCAGCATGCTAGTTCCTTGCTAAACATGCTAACAACATCCTAGCCACTTGCTTATCATTTTAACAACATGTTTATAACATGCTTATCACTTGTTAATAATGCTAATGACAAGTTAGTCGCTTGCTAATCATACTAAAAATATGTTAGTCACTTTGCTAATCATGCTAACAACATGCTAGTCACGTATTAAACATGTTTACAACATACTACATACACCTTAATCACTTGCTAATCATGTTAATGACATGCTAGTCACTTGCTAGTCATGCTAACAACATGCTAGTTATTTGCTAATCATGCTGGAAATTTGCTAATGACATGCTAGTCACTTTCTTATGCTTGAAACATGCTAGTGACATGCTAACAACGTGCTAATCATGCTAATGACATGCTAGTGACATGATAATAATGCTGGAAACATGTTAATGAAATGATAGTAACTTGGTAATCATTATTTATATAAAGATATTTGTCTATCTGTCTATTTATCTATTTTTTTTATAGGTTTTATTGCCTTCAAAACTTTCAAACTACTTTAAACTGAAAGATCTCAAATTTTAAGTTTCTTAAAACTACTTAAACTTTCTGACTAGGCCTTTTCAAGCCCAAAAGTCTTTCCACAAACTTAACTATCTACTTTTATTCTATTATTTTAAACTCACTTTTCTGACTTCTGCTGAGTGTTTGATGTCTTGAATCTTCTTGATTCTGTTCTGGATCATCAGCTGCACGTCTTTCTGTGTCTTCATCAGTTCAGTCTATAGAGAGAACAACACAGACACATTTATCATAACACACATTAAACTCACAATATGAAATAAAATCTGATTCCTCATGATATCAGTCCTTTAAAAGAATAATAACGTCCACCTTCTTCTCTTGACTCTCCTCTTCTATAGGAACAGTGTTGTGGTTCTTGTGGTCTTTCACAGTGCAGATTGAACACACACATGTCTGATCATCTCTACAGAACAGATCCAGAGGTCTCTCGTGTTTCTGACATATATAGTCCTCCAGATTACTCACAGGATCCATCAGTTTGTGTTTCTTCAAACGTGTCACTCTCAAATGATGCTCCAGGTGAGTTTCACAGTAAGAGCTCTGACACACCAGACACGACTTCAGCGCTTTCAGCTTTCTTTCCTCACAGATGTCACACAGAACTTCAGTTGTTTTCTCAGGACTTTTCTTCTTACAGTGATCTACGAGCTCTCGGAGTGTGGTATTAATCTTGAGATCAGGTCTTTGCTTGAATGTTTCGTTACAGTATGGACAGCTGTAGGTCTGGCTGTTGTCCCAGCACTTATTCAGACAGATCTTGCAGAAGTTGTGTCCACATGGAGTCGAGACTGGATCAGTGAACACATCCAGACATACAGAGCACTGAATCTCCTCAGACAGTGAACTCATGGAGGATGACATTACTGGAAAGAGACATTATTTAGGATTAGTGTGAACTCCTTCAATACTGTTTATGAAGAATCCCATGATGCACCTCATGAAGCTGGTTGAATGTAAAGAGTGTTTAGAGACAAAGAGTGCTGAAGAAACTCAAATATAAAGAGATCATGTACAGTCAGCTGGTTATTATTGTAAAATGAACCCAGACAAGCTGATCAGAACCTAAATGTGAAGCTCATTACATAACCACTTAATAAGTAAATTAATATATGTATAAGATTTATTCTTTTTAAGATTAAATGAATTGATCTACTTTACATTCCTGAACTGTATATGTGCAATATTATAAAAGACAACTCAAAGTGTTTTTCTGGGTTATTGACTTACATGGAGGGACACTTTCAATACTCTGTCTCCTGGTTTTTCTTGCTGTTAGTGAAGATTCTGCCATTGTTCTTTCCCTCTTAAAGACTTTTAAAGAAAAATGATAGTTTAACTGGTTAAAATGTGGGAACTGATAGTGATGGAAACACAATCATTCGTTTGAAACAAAGTGAGAGACTCGTAAACTTACTGAGCAATCTGAACTATGACCTGCTGTTTAAAGAGAGTACAAAGTACAAGCTTTATATTTCCCAACAAACATATATATCTCCTTATCCAAAATTAGATGAATCTTTCCACAAACTATAGTATATGATCATAAGTTATTGTGTAATGTAAAAGTGATTTTCAGCTGCAGTGAAGCAGGTTTGTGTTCAGTTTGTCTGCAGGTCATTTACTTCCTGTTTTACCTGTTTGTCTTTATGTCGCCTGACAAAATGACAGAAACACCAAACTTTGTCCAATCTAATGACATACTGTTAATACAATTCTGATATCATTTCAGTGCAGTAAACATCTAAAGTATCTGAGTATTTGACACGCTTAAACCTGCTTCTGTTCAACTCATTCCAGTCTGACATAAACCCTACTAAACCAGACCACTGTCATTAGAAACCTGTTCAAGACAATCTCTCTTATATTTCTATCACTTACCTGTGAGTATCAGATGTGTTCACAAGGGTCTCTGAACGACTCAATATTCAGTTGTTTAAAGAGTTCGATGGTTTCAGGCGTCCATGTTGTTGATCAAGTTAGTTTCTCTTTCTCGGAGTCTCTCACTGAACTACAGTGATGTCAGAGCTGCTCAGGGTGTATTCTATGGAAAGCCAAATGGGTCAGAATTCGCATGCTTTCCACATTCAATATTTAAACAGCATTTAAATACGCACTGTTAGGCTGTAAGTTATGCCAGAAGAGGTGAAATTTGTGATTTTTTAAACTTTGTGTCTGGATAACGTACGTGTAGATAAATGTCTGGATAACGTACACATGGATAAGCGTACGTATGAATAAGTATATTAATAATCATTTGGATTGTCCTATTCTTCCCCAAGGAAAGCTTTAAGGTTGTAATGATCATGATAACAGTACCTAAAGTACACATCTGTCTCCCCAGTGGCATAGTCTGAGTGTGCAGGATATACAGGTGCATATGGGCCTGGAGGCATTCCGAGCAGGGGGGAACTTCTAATTAAAACAAGGGAACCAATAGAGCCCTGCATGGGCCCAGCCCTTGTCCTACATCTTATGATCACACTTAACACCGGAGTACCACAGGGCTGTGTGCTGAGCCCAATCCTCAACTCCCTTTACACCCACGACTGCAAGCCTGTGCATGGATCCAACTCCATCATCAAGTTTGCAGATGACACCACGGTGATTGGCCTCATCAGAGACAATGATTAGACGCCTACAGGGAGGAGGTACAGCACCTGCCCACATGCTGCGCTTGTGTGCGATCGAGAGCATCCTGACCAGTTACATCACAGTCTGGTATGGGAACTGCTCAGTGGCTGACCGCAAGGCATGGCAGAGGGTGGTGAAAACTGCCCGATGCATCACAGGGACACCACTTCCTGCTATTGAGGACATCTAGAGAAAACGCTGTCTACGTGGAGCTACACGTTCATCACTACATCTGATTTACAAAAGAACATACAAACAAACAAACAAACAAACAAAAAAACAGTAAACTTGTTATTAACAGTAAATATTGCTCTAGCGTAAATGATGTTCATATGTTCATAGTTCTGCCTATAATGTACATAAACTTTTACATAATCCATCTGTATAGTATGTTCATAGACCACACTGTTAACCCTTACTGTATTTTCTAAGGTAAATAACTGTAAAATATACATAGGCATCCACAGGCGAACCTCCACTGTCAGGTCCTAGGGTGTGCATTTGTTGCTTGGAAATTTTCAGAGCTGTGCTTCCACTTGCGAAATTCTTATTAGAGATTGTAGAAAAGTTTGCTGTCCAGTTCAAGGCTGCTTGAAATATTTTAGAGTGAGAACATCATTCACCACTCATATATCTTGGAAGCATAAGCAGCAACCCAGACAGCAAGCAATTTCGGCCCAGAACCGGCCCCACATCTGGCCTGCGTGAAATGCATGCGGGCCAAATGTGGGCCGGTTCTGGGCCGAAACTGTTTACTGTCTGGGAAGGTCCGGTGCAGCAGTCTAGTCTCCACAAACTGGGTGTGACTGGTCAACTACCTCCTATAGATCTGTGCATTAATAGTGAGGTACCGTCTACATCATCTTTTCAAAGTCATAAATACTTTCATAAATACTGATGAGGAGGCTTTTTTTTTTTTTTTTACATAACTTGGACACAGTACTCCTGCGCTTTTTGGTTGCTTTTATGTTTTTAATATTGAGTACCAAGTGTCAGCCAGTGCCACACTTGAGCTAATTCAAAGGTAAGTGTTAAAAATCATTATGTCCAATCATGGTTTTATTTAAAGAATGACTAGTCCAAATACGCACGGGAACAAATACTCTTTTGAAGTTTTTGAAACTATAATGTGACATTTCAGCACTTGACGAATGGACAGCGACTCCTAAGCAGCACTTAAAGCACAGCTACGTGCGACTGCTTTACGTGCAATGTTGGGAAACGCACGTGAAACAATAACGTATGTTTATGATCCAGAATCAGATCCCAAGGCTGAAACTGAACGAGAGCAGCAGCAGCAACGACTCGCTCCGAGCGGGGCTCGAACCCGGGTCTCGGCATGAGAGGCGGACGCACTAACAAGGAGGCAGAGATATTTGAAGCAGTTTTACTCACCATGCGGTTCCAACACACGATCGTGACCCTTTTTCGTTGGGATTGCATCATCCTTAAGAAATAAACGATATGCAAATCCGTCGTCAAACTGGGCCATGTTTGTAAAACAAGCATCTTCCAAATGCAGGGAACAAACACAAACACTTGCACAACTCCGTTGATGCTCTGTAAAAATAAACTCCACTGGTCCCTTAATACTGTTTCTCTTTTGGTAATCTGTGCAGGGTTGTCTTGCCCTGGCAACCAAAAACACACTTCTTTTTTGACATTTCGTGACGCTCTTGCTCTGATCAGTGAAGTCTGTTGTGCTCTCAGTTCTCTGCTATACGGGAGCGCGCGCTCTTCCGGCAGACGCGCCCAAGGACCCATATAAGGGAATTCCGCTCCATCTAATGTCACACAGAGCCATACTCGAAAAAAACTTTCTGAAACTTGTGACAAACCGGAAGGAGTATTTTTGGAACAGAAATACTCCTTCAAAAGTACAACTTAATTTTTGAAACTTTGTCCATGTTTAGTATGGGAATCCAACTCTTTAACAGTGTAAAAAACTCAATATTATACTGTGAGATTCTGCTCGAGTACGTGAACACATCTTGTGATACAGGACATTGTGTGATAACAGTATGATGTATTCCTTTGAACCTTACTCTATATTCATGGTGTTGCTCAATGCAGTGTGTTATGCTTGATCAGCTAAATATCTGCCAGACATTACGTTGTTTCATTTCCCTATAAAAGTAACACCCCTTGTACAATAAAGTTGAGCTTAGAATGAACTACACCACTTGTGTGACTCATTCTTGGTTCCCGGGTACCTGCTCTTCTCTGCTCAGATAACCCAACCTGAACCAAAATAATATTTATGATCTCGAAGGCAAGAATATACAATTTATTCTTACAGCTGGGGGCTCGTCCGCGAAAGGGGGGAATCTCCTAAGAACCAGGGAGTGAAACATCCCGAGATCAGGAGATCAAGAGAAAAAGACGCACCGGTGAATCAGGCGGACCTACATAAAAAAGGGGGTAAGTGTTTTCGTATATTTCTTGAAAGAAATATAGCGCTTACCCTCTGTAGGATCCTAGTAGGGGATTAATGTAAAAATTATCCCGCGTTCCCCGTAAAGACACGGGAAGGAGTTGTAATCACTTATTGCTAGTGGAATTAAGCGTTCCATTGTTGTTACACTACGGCTGGCAACAGTAGTCAATTGACTATTAGCGTAGAGTGATTGGATGTGCAGTACTGGCCACACTGTACTTTTGATCACGGTTGCGTATTGCGTACGGCGAATTTTAAACTTTTGTTGTATTTTAACCATCGCGGAAATTGATTTAATTTGGGGATTGAAATTTAATTAAAATCCATATTGTGGAAATCAATTAATAATTGTTATTACATGTTGAAATATTGTGACCCAAAAGAAAGGTGTTTTAGGGGCGACCCGAACTTGGTTTGGCGAGAGCCCAAAACTATAGGAAACACCCAAACAAAAGAAGGTGATCTAGTGACGATCAGGGCGAAAGCTTTGTGTAAGTCAAAACCTAGAAAAATCACCCAAGGTCACAATACGATACATGGAATCACAGTTAAGGTTGGGCAAAGGAGTATAGAAGAATTTTGAATTGCAAATTTGCTTGCTTATCACTGCCTAAACACTATAATTTGCGCTGCTATTAAGTGGAAGATGGGGGGTTCAAAGTCAAGACCATTACCAGGAGAGACACCAATTGATTTTATGTTCATAAATAATCAAGGGTTTTATACGGAACCTTTTGTAAGTGACATGGCAGGATGGTCAGAGAGTATGAAACCACAAATTGAAACTCCGTATCCGAGAGAGGGTTCATTCACTGATGAGGGTATGGAATTAGCTAAAAGTCTAATTTTTGAGGGGTGGGGCGATCCCAATTGGGATTATAAATATATGACTAAAAGTTATAATGTTTGGAAGGATCTGAAAAAGGTCTGGGATCAAGGACCAGAAAAGAAAAAGGTACTTGCCTTTGTGGCTAAGCAAAACAGCTTTCCACAAGACAAGCCACCGCCCTACTGCACTCCTCGCCTACCCACAGCGCCACCGCACAACAGTCATGTTACTGAAAAGTCAGGTACTTTCAAAGAGACAAAGGTAGAGACAAAGGAAACTCCCAAAACTCAAGAGTGCAATGGTGTGGATGAGATCGGGAAATGCGATAGGGGTGAAACCAGTAAAAATGACAGATATGGAAGCAATCTGTAAAAGTTTGCCTTCTCCACAGAATCCTAGTAAATTTGTAACTATTCTGCAATCACACACAAAGTATGCTCATTTTACAGGTGCAGATTACAGAGCAGTTCTGGCAAGGACACTGGAAGGAGATGTCACTGAGGAAATTCTGATTAGTGAATGCAAAACGCTGGCGTATGAAAATGATCATATATCAGGTTTAGCTACATCAAAAGAACCACATGTATTTTTCTGGGAAAAACAGGAAAATCATACTTCTTTCTTTAAGGAGTTGAGAGCATTCCTAGAGAAGCGTCTAGGCAATAAACAAGATTTATCATTTGCTGCAAACACAAAGCAGAAGTCTAAAGAAACTGCTTCAGATTTCTATCTGAGATTTAAGAAAGCATGGGTGGAGGAATCTAAACTCCCACTTGATGATAACTTAAAGGCGTTATTCATCAACACATTTCTGAATAATATGCATGGAAAACAAGCACAACTGATTAGAATCACAACAACTAACTTGTTAGAAATGACCATAGAAGCATTAGGGAAGCGAGTTAGGGAACTAGATATTTCTGGAGGGTTTGTGGTCAAAACTGAAACTGCTATGTTCACTGGGCAAAAGTCACAGAGAGGTGAACATGACCTAAAAGCAGAACTGAAACACAGATCAAGTGTTCCAAAAAGATTAAGAATAGTTTGTTATCTCTGTGGAAAGGAAGGTCATGTCCAAAGAAATTGCAGAAAAGGGAGAAGTCAGAATCGTCCTCAGGGAGATTCAGTTCAGTGGAAGCCAAGAATAGATCACTCTCAGCAGAGAGACAGAGAAAGATTCAACTCCCCTTATCCTACTTCTTGGCACAAACCTCAAGGACCACAATAGGGATGCCTACAGAGTGAAGTCAGTTCCAATGTATCTATGACGACCCTCACATTTACTAATAACAATAAAGATTTGCCATATGTTACATTGTTAGTACACGGTCAACCACAGACGTTCCTCCTAGATTCTGGAGCTGACGCAACTTCAATGACTGCTGCACATTATGAGGGTCCTCTTTCTAGTCAAATAGTAAACTCTGTAGGAATTTCAGGAACTGACATTCAATGTCATGTAACGCCTCCTCTAGAGGTAAGGGCTCCTGGATTAATTCCATTCTTTCACAAATTCACAATCATTCCAGGAGCTCCATTAAATTTGTTAGGACGAGATTTGATGCACAAATTAAATATGGACATTAAATTCACTGATGATTTGGTCACGTTCTCTTTCCTGTCTAGCTTACAGGTCTCTGTGAACCCATTGCCGGATTGGGAAGACAGCAAAGCAGAACCAGCCACATGTAAACCCAGGTCTGACATACCACCAGCGGTTGAAACTCTGGTAGACCCTGCATTATGGTCACAGTATAAAGATGACACAGGATTTATAGACATGGAACCATACAAAGCAAAATTGAAAACTAATAAACCTGTCTATATTAAGCAATATCCTTTGTCTAAAGATAAGGAACTGGGCATAAAGCCATTGATTGAGAATTTTGTCCAGCAGGGTGTCCTCGTACCGATACACTCACCTTACAACACGCCAATTAATCCCATAGTTAAAGCAGATGGTAAAACATGGCGTTTAACTCAAGATTTAAGAGCTATAAATCAATTGATAACACCATTAGCTCCAATTGTGCCTGATGTACCGACTGTGATTAATTCTATTCCATGTACGCACAAATATTTCACAGTCATTGATTTGTGTGCAGCCTTTTTCTCTGTGCCTGTACATCCAGACACTCAGCCTCTACTAGCATTCACCTTCCAAGGTCAACAATTTTCCTGGACACGCTTGGCACAGGGCTATGTGGACAGTCCCGCAGTTTTCTCGGCGGCAGTACAGAGGACATTGGCAAAGATGACTGATCTACCCTCTACAGTCTGCGTTCTCCAATATGCAGATGATATTTTGATAACAGGTGAAACACAAAGCGATTGTGAAAAAGCCTCTATCATTGTATGCAATGTGCTCGCTCAAGCAGGATTCAAGGCCTCCAAAGACAAGCTCCAATGGGTCCAATCCAAAGTGACCTATTTGGGACACATCATAATGCCAGGTCTGAGAGCTATTTCTACAGACAGGGTCCAGCTGATCAGGAAGATGAAGTCTCCACGAACTATACAACAGCTCCAAAGCTTCCTGGGACTGATTAACTATTGCAGATCCTGGATACCTGACTGTGCAGTGCATGACAGGCACCTGAGAAGCCTGATTGATCACAAAGCTCCACCAAGCACGCTTTTGAACTGGACTGAGGAGGCAGAACTGAACTTTACTGCGTTGAAGCAGGCGATCACCAAGGCCCCAGCTCTGGGCCTACCAGACTACAACAAAGACTTTCATTTGCATGTCCGTGAAACTGAGGGGGTGGCCATAGGTGTCCTGCTGCAACAGCATGGTTCCACATACAGACCATTAGCGTACCTTTCTAAGAAATTGGACAACATTGTTACAGGTATGCCAGCATGTCTTCGTGCTGTGGCTGCAGCTGCCCTGGTTGTACAGATGGCTGAGAGAATGGTTTTGTCACACCCTTTGATATTGTATACGTCACATCAGGTAGGCGCAATTTTACACAATATGCAAACACAACACATGACAGCGCAACGACGCTCAGGTTACGAGGCAACACTGCTGGCAACTAAAAATCTAACGATCCAACCTACAGCGTCCATTAACCCGGCACTGTTGGGTGTGTTAGGAATGGCTGACATGATAGACAATGTCACAGAGCATGATTGCATAATTGAACTAACTTCCTCATGTTCTTCCAGGGCCGATCTTTTGGATTCGCCCCTGGATGGGGGGGAACATCTATATGTTGATGGATCATGTTCAAAACCTGCTGATGGGGTCTACCTTTGTGGCTATGCTGTGGTGTCTGAGACTGGGGAAATAATTGAATCATTTGCTTTAGATTTTAACTCAGCTCAAGCTGCTGAATTAGTAGCATTAATAAGAGCATGTGAGCTGATGGAAGGAAAAAGAGTAACTATTTATACTGATTCCAAATATGCATGGGGAGTGGTACACCACTTTGCCAAAACTTGGGAAGCAAGAGATTTCAAAACTGTAGATGGGAAACCCATAGCACATTCAAACCTGATAGGACAGTTAACCAAAGCAGTACAGCTACCTGCCGAAGTGGCCATAGTAAAGGTAAAAGGTCACGCAACAGGTGAGGAAGAACAGGCTGTAGGAAATAGGAGAGCTGATGAAGTTGCAAAAGAAGCAGCCAAAGCCCAGATAAAATCACCATTTAATATGGGTGACAAAACACAGATAGCTATGACTATGCATGTGACTAATGTTCCTGACATTGACATTAAAGTTTTGCAGAGTCAACCTACACAAGTTGATTTAGAGCACTGGAGTAAACATAACTGTGCTCCAGACAAAGATGGGCTCTTAAGAGATGAGAAAGGAAGAATAGCCTTACCAAAATTAGGACTAATAGTCCTTATTAGACATTACCATGGACTGTCACATACAAGTTGTGCAAAAGTAGTACAAGTTATTAATCAATTGTATTGCATTGCAGATGTACACAAAACAGCAAAGCTGATTTTAGACTCGTGTCTCACATGTGCTCAGGTAAATCCGCACAAACCTATTAAACACGACGCATTACCGCATCCAGAAGCACCATTTCAACATGTACAAATTGATTTCACGCACATGCCGCCAATAGGTAACTTGAAATACCTTTTGGTTATTGTGGATCGATTTTCAAAGTGGCCAGAAGCATTTCCATGTGCAAAGGAAGATGCTAAAACAGTGGTAAAGATTTTGACTAAGGAAATAATTCCTAGATTTGGGATACCTAACACTATTGAGAGTGATAATGGGACTCCATTCGCATCAAAGGTAACTCAGCTACTTTCTAAAGTATTATCGATTGATTGGCACCTGAACATACCTTACCATCCACAGTCTTCCTCCAATGTGGAGAGACTTAACCAAACAGTCAAACGAAGGCACACTAAGGCCTCTATTGATACAGGAAAGAAATGGGTAGATTTGCTACCTGCTGTCTTGACAGAACTAAGAATGACTCCATCTTCCACCACTAAGTTTTCACCATTTGAAATACTAATGGGTAGACCTTTCCCGACCCCATGGGTTAAAGGTCGCGCAGGCTGTACTTCCTTAGGTGATCTGGAGGTGATCCAGGAGGACTACGTGACTTCCCTCATTGAGAAACTTAATTCCATATGTGCTGATGTTTCTTTGTGTCTTCCTCTTCCCTCAGAAAAGCCTACTCATCCCTTTGTTCCAGGACAGAGTGTGCTCATCAAAAGCCTGAAACCAACGAAGGTGGGAGAACCAAGATATCTTGGACCAGCCACTGTGATCGCAGTAACCCGGACGGGAGTGCTGACAGATTATCAACCGCAGTGGATACACGCCTCACGCCTGAAGAATTACTCTACAGGAGAGCAGGCAAGCTCCAATTTCACATAGAATCTCGAACGGGGATTCACCTTACTGTTTAACAGGGAGGAAAAGGCACTGGTTAAGCGGAGGAAGGAACTACCTCTTATAGTGAGGTGGGGGTTGTCCAAAGCAAGAAGATAGTTGGCCCATTGAGTCAAAACAGTGCTAACTCCTTAAACCACCCTGTTACCATTAAGGGCTAAATTCTATTGATGGACATACCACCATTGATTTCAACGAGGAACTTGGATTCTACACACTGTTGTGCCTATTGTTATATTCATAGTGATTCTTCTGCTAATAGCACCCTGTATGATGCAATGTATTAGTACTTCTATAATGCGTTCTGTTACAGCGCTCACTACAGGAAATACCTACCAAGCAATGCTGCATGTATCCAATCCAGTACAGACCTTTGTTAGGGTTCCAGAGCAGTTGGAGATGAATGTGATTGAAGCTGAGGATTTCCCAACAGATGCTGATAGCTCTACTGGAGATGATTATGTGCACACTTATGAGTTAGAGCCTGAACTGTATAACAGAAATGAATACTAACTGAAGATATATATCACATTTGATTACTGTGTATGAAAGTACATAAGATATGCCCAAGATTGTTCACGTTTGTGTAAGACATGTCTTCGACTGTCTTAAAGTGGCCATTGTGAGATTCTGCTCGAGTACGTGAACACATCTTGTGATACAGGACATTGTGTGATAACAGTATGATGTATTCCTTTGAACCTTACTCTATATTCATGGTGTTGCTCAATGCAGTGTGTTATGCTTGATCAGCTAAATATCTGCCAGACATTACGTTGTTTCATTTCCCTATAAAAGTAACACCCCTTGTACAATAAAGTTGAGCTTAGAATGAACTACACCACTTGTGTGACTCATTCTTGGTTCCCGGGTACCTGCTCTTCTCTGCTCAGATAACCCAACCTGAACCAAAATAATATTTATGATCTCGAAGGCAAGAATATACAATTTATTCTTACATATACTTTATATAATAATATATAATATACTTTGAATACTTTATATACTTATATATTATGTTAGGTAAAAAATGTTAGCCCTAATGCACTGTAAGTTGCTTTGGATAAAAGCATCTGCTATATGCATAAATTTACTTACATTTATTCATTTATTAACAGTATAGAGAGAGAGAGAGAGAGAGATATGTTATTTCTGGGTCCAATACATAGCTGGGATTCTTGCACTTCAACAAGTTATTGACATATACCCCTACCCCCCACTCCCACCATAGTCTTTTTTTTCAGTCATTTAATTTAAATGTGTATTTCTATTTTCCCTTCCTTTTTTAATTAAGTAATTTATACATTAATTAAAAAAGCAAAGAAAACGAGTTATAAAGTGTGCAATAAAACACAATCAAATCCTTATATTATAATCAGGGCTCTGAACCGGTTCAAGGAACGAAAATGAAAACCCGAAATGAACGAAATTTTGACAGGAACAGAAACAGAAACGAAATGAATTTTTTTTAGTTCCGAACAGAATCGAAAATTTGAAATGGACATAAACCGGTTAATAACGTTATTTTATCATTCCGTTTAATATTTGACATTTGCTGTCAACCAATCAGGAATTCCAGCAGTAGCCTACATCATACGCAAATGTGACTCTGAAGCAGCGAGTGAAATGTCTGCTCAGCTGTGAACGGTCAAGTCTCAATGGCAATGCACCACCTTCAGGGCCGGATTAAGACCAAATTGGGCCTGATGACGCAGCAAAAAAAGGACCTATTTTTTCCAGCCATTGGTGCATGTGCATTCAACACTCAGAGACCTGCATTCCTGCGGGACCCAGCGCATCCGAGTGCGTCGCGGGACAATATTTGATCGGTGAATGCGGACGCGGGATATTATTGTGTGCGGGTTGCGGGAAAATAAAGTTATTTGCGGGACTCCCGCAAAGTGGAAATATCTAGCAAAATAAGATTACTAAAAACAGATAAACCTTTATTTATAATAGACTAAAATGAAATAAAATAGACTTTGCGGAATGGGAGGATGCTGATGAAACCATGGACAGCGACGTGTAATTCCATTCCGAGATAGCGAGAGATCCAGAGGTGGAAAAGGCGATATCAAGAGTTTCCGAGATGAAGCAAAGTAACACGCCATGTAGGTTACTCTCCATTCCAGCTCCCAGCGCACCATTGGAGAGGCCTTTCAGTAAAGACGGTCGCATAAATGCGCAGAGATTAATTCATCTGAAGCCCTCATCAATGAACGACATGCTATTCCTGCTCAGACTATTCTACAATATATATTTTTTTAATTCCGTTTATTTTTAATTATTTATTTTGCTAAATATTTAAAATGGGTCTATTTTGTTAGAGGATTTTTATTTTTTATATTTTTTTCGTTTAATGTTTGAAGAAGACATTCTTAAGCAGTTTAGGCTAATTTTCCTTTGAACATGAAGTAAATCCAGGTTTATTATTATTATATAATTCATTAGGCTATACTATAGCCTAATATATATATATATATATATATATATATTTTACATTTCTTACTATTTTCTGTATTTAAAATATGTATAAAATATTTTAAAAGGTTTTCCTGCATGGTTTATATATATATATATATATATAGCCTAGAGAGAAAGAGAAATTTGTAGTAGTCCCTATATAAGTTTTTTTAGAGAAAATAGACATAGGCCTAATGCAGACACAAAAGGTTTAGAAATATTAGGCTATTTTTCTTTTAATAATCATTTGTTATTCAAATACATCGGGAATACGGAAACTTTGATTTGGTGTCGAATGAGAAACCCAACGTTGGTTTCAGTTTCTTTTTAGTCTAAATTAATCAGTTTTGGTTTGTCTTTAATATTGCTATAGCTTCTTATATTTGTAATTCTTGTTCTTTTCTAAAATAACTAAAATTAGCCTAGCGAAGCTTCACAAATTTCCCAGAAGCTGAACAGTTTTCATTTGCTATTAACCTCAAAATAATTATTGAATGAAATTTGGAGTCCAACTGTCGGACGCATATAGCGTTACTTATTATTTACTATTATTCTATATTCTTTATATTAAATAACATTTTAGCATCCAGATACATCAGGAACATGGAAACATTTGATGCTGAATGTCTTAAAATACTTGATAGAAAGTGTTGATAGATTTTTTTTTTTTTTTTTTTAAGTAGCTAGGCCTAGCTTACATTTGGACAAAATCTGATGCAAGCTGTAAACTGTAAGCGTAAGATCTCTATTTTTTCCTTTTTTTGAATAAGGAAAACTCTATACTTTATTATTATTATTAAATTATTATTAGGCAAAGTATAGGCAAATAATATTGTTTTTTAAAAATAAGGTTATTAACCGGTATTTCTTCCTCCCGAACCGGTTTCGGAACGGTAATAATATCAGAGGAACGCAGAACAGAAACGTTAAAATATCGATTCTGCTCGGAGTGAACCAATTTAATTTTTTTTCGTTTTCAAGCCCTGATTATAATCACATTGCACTTGAATCAAGTTAAAGGTGTAATCTGCAGATTGTTGGGTTCTGATCATCAACTGTTCTTAATGGACATCAATAAGCTGGATTTAACTGGTTTGTCTTCATTCTACAAGTCAATGTTGAGAGGGTCAATGTCTCTAATTTTTACAATATTTGCAGACCATAAAGCATTCCTTACAGACGTTGATTTTAGAACATCCACATTGATTTTTGGGTTCAAGATCAAGGGTTCTTCCAATAACCACTGACTCTGTTCACCGTTTAGATCTCTGCAAACGTTTAAAAGAGTCCACCCTCTCAACATTGACTTGTAGAATGAAGACAAACCAGTTAAATCCAGCTTATTGATGTCCATTAAGAACAGTTGATGATCAGAACCCATTTTACCTGCTCTTCTCAGGAGGCCATGGGCTACCACACGCCAGCTCACTTCTTCACCATACCAGAGTCTTTGTGCTGTCTGAAGTCTGAAAGCTTTGATTCTAGATCTGATGTCAATGAGTCCTTGACCTCCCTCCGTCCTGGGGAGATAAAGTACTGGTGCTTTTAGCCAGTGATACCCGGACCAAACAAAATCAACTCGTTTTTTCTGAATGTCCATTATCAGTTCTTCTTCTGGAGGTTCTAAAATCATCATTTTATGCCATAAAGTAGCAGCAATGAGATTATTACAGACCAAAACTCTACCCCTATAGGATAACTGAAGGAGCAACCATTTCCATCGAGACAACCGAGCACATGTTTTCTCCACTAGTCCCTCCCAATTCTGTTTTCTATAATCTTCAGATCCTAAAAACACCCCTAAATATTAAAAACTTCTCTTCCCCATTTCAGCTCTCCAGGAAGGATGGGACCATTATTGTCCACACCATACTGCCACACTTTTGCCCCAATTGACTTTTGCAGAGGATGCTTTTTCATATGTTTTTAAACGATTTTGACAACATCAACATCTTGATTGCCTCTTATTAAGACTGTAAGATCATCCGCATATGCAGACATTTTAATACACTGTGAAAAATCTATTTCTCTGATTTACAGTCCCATTAATTCTCTTCTTAATTTACAGAGTAACGGTTCAAAAGCAATGCTATAAAGCTGCCCTGAGATAGGGCAACCTTGTCTAATACCCCTCTGAACCTTTATGGGGACACTGAGACCGCCACCGATTTTTATCAAGCAAGTTGCCTCATTATAAAGCAATTTTATACATGAAATAATTTTTTCTCCAAATCCAAAAGCCTTCAGAGTCTCAAAAAGAAAAATATGATCAACTCTGTCAAAGGCTTTTTCTTGGTCCATTGACAAAAACCCAACATCAACATTGTTGTAAAAAGCATAGTCATACAGATCCCGCATCAAATGTAAATGATCTGCAATAGATCTGCCCCTTACACAATATGACTGATCCTTGTGAATCATTTCATGCAGTACATCATTTAACCTTTTAGCAACACACTTAGAGAGATTTTTATATTCTGATCATAGGATAGCTACAGGTCTCCAATTTTTCAGTAGCGTCAAATCTCCCTTCTTTGGAAGCAATGTTAAAATAGCACGCTGACAACTTCTTGTTAAACATCCTTCACTTATACATTTCTGAGCAACTTCAAAAAAATCAGGACCAATAATAGTCCAAAAACATTTATAAAATTCGGCAGGAAGTCCATCAATCCCTGGTGCCCGTCCTGATGAGAGATCCATTACTGCTGAGGTCAGTTCATTAAAAGTAAGTTGTGCTTCCAAAAGTTGTTTTTTTTCTATAGATAGCTCAGGAAGATCTTGTAAAAGTTGATGTCTACATTGTTCATTTAAGGACTCAGCAGAATATAATTCAGTATAAAAATCCACTGCATGCCTGGTGCCTACGCATCCTTTCCGTGTCTGAAACAAGGTGTCCATCCTTATCTTTTAAAAACAACTTCTTTTTTCCATGTTTAGTCTTCCGTTCTAAATCAAAAAAGAAGGATGTAGGAGTATCTATGTCTCTTTTTGTTAAAAAACTATTTTTTATAAGTTCTCCTTTGACTTTTTCATCAAGGATTGAATTCAAACAGTTTTTCTTTTCAGTCCACATATCCTTCAGTTTAGGAGAAGTGTTTACAATCATATTCGCTTCAATAATCTTAAGTTCTTTCTCCAAACTCTCTAATGTTTTCTTCAAAAACAGGGTAGAGTGAGAAGAATATTGTTGGCAATACTCCTTAATAAACACTTCCCCAATCTCCCACCACTGAATAATATTATCATATCTTCCTTTCTCAGTCTTCCAAACTTCCCAACAATTCTGAAAATTTTCACAAAAGAATGTGTCTTACGACAATTTAACATTAAAATGCCAATAAGAACTCTTATAGGTTTTTGTTATGAGACTACATTCAACTGTGATTAGTTTGTGTTCTGAAGAAGAGACAGGAGTAATCGTTGAATTCAGGCTCCTGTTCCTCATATTATGAGATAGATAAAACCTGTCTAAACGAGCAGAAAGTGTGTCATTACTAAAACTCACCCAAGAGTACTGTTTAACTAAAGGATTGTTTTCTCTCCATACATCTGATAAGTGAAAATTATTTACCAATCTAGCAAGACAAGTGTCTGACACTTGATGTGGTTCTTCCCCATTCCTATCGAAAACGAAATCTAAAGTGCAGTTCCAGTCTCCACCGAAAACAACAAAATCTCCATCATGTTGTCGTCTTAAAAACTTTTCTAATTTAGAAAAGAGCCTTATTCTCTCAATGACTAAATTTGGAGCATAAATGTTCACAAAAGTAAAATTCATATTATGTATTTCAGCTCTAACAATCAAGAGTCTTCCAGGTTCCAATTCATTTTTCCCCAAAATATTGAAATTGAGAGAAGGGGCAAAATAAATTCCCAGCCCTGCACTTAGATTATTCCCATGACTAAGAAAGTGTTCTCCCTTCAACTTCATTGTCTAAGTTACTGGGAGTTTCTTGCAAGAAGATAACATTTAACTCGTTCAAATTAATAATCTCAGAAAGAAATACACGTTTTTTCATATCCCACATTTAGAGATCCTACTCGTAAGATCTCCATCAGAAAGAGAGAGGAAAGAAAGCAATAAAGAAAAATTAAAACCCATCATGAGTCTTTAACTTTCCTCTTCGTTAATTGCTCCTTTCCAAACGTTTTAATTTTTTGTCTAGCAGATGTGATGTGATTCTTAAGCCGAAACCTTTTCTGTTGAGAGAGCTCAGT
This sequence comes from Carassius gibelio, assembly GCF_023724105.1. Classification (NCBI taxonomy): domain Eukaryota; kingdom Metazoa; phylum Chordata; class Actinopteri; order Cypriniformes; family Cyprinidae; genus Carassius; species Carassius gibelio. The sequence goes on from NC_068381.1 coordinate 1,461,302, forward strand.
ACAATTACTCATTTTTCTCAAGATCAGGAAAAAAGTCACCAATTTCTACTCCTGCTTTCCCTTTTGTTTCATCGAGAAAACTATAAATTTGTTCAACAGTGTACAAATCACTTTCTCTTTCCGTCTCAGACCACTGTTCCTCTCTCTCACTATCTTCAGTGCTCTGAGATAAATCATCCATTTCATCTCCTACATCCTCCTCTGAACATTTTGAGTCACTAGAGAGTGTTGTATCACATCCTCTACACTGCATTCATTCACCATCTTATCCGTAGCACCACGAGCACTAGCAGGCTTTCCAACAGTATAACTGCATCCAGGCTGGTCATCACTCACAGTTTTAGAAACAAATCCACTCACCTCATCTTGTTCCTTCACCTCCTCCGTCACTCTATCAATCTGCGCAGTGTCTTTATTCCTTTCAGTCGCTTGAAGTTCTCCATTTGATTCTTCAGCTCTAGATGCAATAGTTAAAGGCAGATGTTCATCGCGCACTTTATGCGGACACGAGTCGCGTTTATGTCCGACAACTCCACAATCGTAACATTTCAAGCTCTCTGTGCTCGCGTACACCATGTACGAATTATCTTCGTGTTTGACTCGAAAAGAAACTTCTAAGGATCGATCTTGGGCGCTTAAGAACATAAACATTTACGTCGAAAAGACAATACATGCTTTAGCGCCTAATTTTTGCACAACAATGGAATCGATCTCATGGGGCTTGCAATTTTCCCAAATCGCATAACTTCTTTTATTATTACATCGTTTGAAACAAACGGCGAGACATTTGAAATTGTGATTTATTTTAGTAGCTGGGCCAGACAGCGGTGAAACCGGAACAAAAGCTTCCTTCATCCACAGTCAAAATATTGACTAACGCTTCAGCTTTCAAAAATACTTCGACCGCTCTGTTCATTCGCGAGCCAGAGATGATGTTATCAAACCCAATCTTTTGTCCTACCGCCACCAACAAACCTTCAACCGTTACACCTGCTTCCGGCACACACCTGCAGCCATTACGAAGAAGGCCGTTCCTTGCACCGGAACAGACACCATACCGACACTCGGTGCGATTTTTTTTTTTTTAACAATTAACGTAGGGGGAAAGAAACAATAAAGAGAAACTAAATCAAAGAAAAAGAAGGGTAAAAAAGAAAGGAAAGGAAAGAATGCTATCCACCACACACGATGGACCTCACCCTCACCGGAAGAGAGAGAGAGAATTTTAACATCCTTTCTTACAAATATAATTTACCACACAATTAAATTACAATATTCATTTATATATAAAAAAAATAATAAAAATAATAAAAATAAAACTCACAAACGTGTAAAAACCAAATCACCTTCGAAAACAGAGCTTCATTGTAACACCAAATTTCCTCAAAAGCAGCAAGATCATCCATATGTTTATAGTATCTAAAATCTATCGGTATTCTTGCTTGTACCATGTTTGAAAACAATGTAACCACATTCGGTTCCAAATTTTGTTCCATCTTTTTCTTTCTACTTACATAGATGGCCAGTTTTGCCTGGCCTAAAATAAAATTCAGCAATTGACAAATAAACCTTTTCTTCCTTACATATTTACAACCAAAAATAAATAGCACCATAGAAAAAGATTCATTACAATTCTTAAAAATACTGCCTAAACACAAAAATAAAGATTCCAATCTAGCACAATTCACAAATGTATGAAAGATGGTCTCTCTCTCCGTGCAAAAAGGACAACCCACATCAATCTCAGGATTTATAATTGAAGTAAAAGCATTGACAGCGACAGCACCGTGAAGAATTCTCCACTGCAAATCACCTGTTTTTTTGGTCAACGGTGGTTTATATAGTGCTCTCTACTCAGGCTTCTTATCCATATTCAACTTTAAAAAAGCACGCCATGGAGTATCAGTTCTCTCATTTAACATTTTTTTGTTAAAATTAATTACACAACATTTATACAGAACTTTCCCAGTGCATGAAAAGAAATCTACACACATGGAATCAACAACTTCAAAAAAGACACCAGAAAACCCTTCTAAATTCAAAGAAAAAAACAAACAAGGAAAAGAGTCTCGCGCCCTTCTGTTGTGTGATCTTTGATGTTCAATAACTTAGCACACGCATTTGGATTAAAACTAAATCGTAAAAAAAAAAAAAATTATGGGTCATTCATTATAAGCATCATATATTTTCAGCCTTAAGCATACATGACTCTCTGGCGAAAGTGAATCTAGCAGTACATTACTACTGTTCCTCTCATTCTGCAACAGTACAAACACACGCACTCTTTGCACATGTTTTCTTGCTTGAGTGTTTCTGCATTATTTGAGTGGCATTGCATTATTACAGCAAAGCGCATCATTACAGTTTAAGTCGCTGCAGTGGAGCAGCTCCATTTGTGAATAACTGCTCTCACTGTGGTTCGCTGGAGTCCCAAATCATTAGAAATGGCTTTATAACCTTTTACAGACTGATAGATCTCAATTACTTTCTTTCTCATTTGTTTCTGAATTTCTTTGGCTCTAGGCATGATTTCTAGCTTTTGAGCATCTTTTGGTGTACTTCACTTTGTCAGGCAGGTCCTATTTCAGAGATTTGTTGATTGTGAACAGGTGTGACAGTAATCAGGTCTGAGTGTGGCCAGAGAAACTGAACTCAGGTGTGATAAACCACAGTTTTAACAGAGGAGCAAACACTTCTTCACACAGGGCCATGTAGTTTTGGATTTTTTTCCGCTTAATAATAAAAACCTTCAATTAAAAACTGCATGGTGTGTTTACTCGTGTTGTCTTTGACTTATATTTAAATTTGTTTGATGATCTGAAACATTAAAGTGTGGCAAACATGCAAAAAAGAAAAAAGAAATCAGGAAAACTTTTTCACACCACTGTCCTTTTTAATCTTCATTATTGTTAGTCAGTGCTAGAAACATGTCAGTGTGGCTTGTTCTGATGCATTCGAAGGTTATAGAAAGGAAGATATGACCAAACCTGCAAAGGAAGATGATTGGTTAAGAGTCAGATACACACTGTGCAAACAAGTAGCCTACTATTTCTGCAATGTTTAGTTAAAATAACTTTGATTGCCTTTATTATGAACAGTGAAGCGAAATATGATTCTGTACTTTAATTCCATCAGTCTGTTCACTGTTGGACTATTTTTCAGACTGAAAAAAAAAGTGACCCTGGAGCACAAAACCAGTCCAAATTGAGATCTTTACATCATCTCAAAGCTGAATAAATTATCTTTCCATTGATGTATGGTTTTTTATGATATGACAATATTAGGTTGAGATACAACTCTTTGAAAATCTGGAATCCAAGGGAGCAAAAAATCTAAATATTGAGAAAATCATCTCTAAAGTTGTCCAAATGAATTCTTAGCGATGCATATTACTAATAAAAAAATAAGCTTTGTTATATTTACAGTAGGAAATTTACTAAATATCTTCATGGAAAATGATCTTTACTTAATAATCTAATGATTTTTTATTACGTAAAAATGATCATTAACTTGGAAATGACCATAGTTCACTGAAAAGATGAAAAGAACAATTCTCTAAAAACTAAAGGTGCCTCAGAAATCCTTTTGAGTGCTGGAGGAACTTAATCATTTATTTTAAGTGCCTCGAAGCTCTTTTTCTCATCATATTGTTCCTGGAGGAACCATTCTAGTCTTTGCAGTTCATGTAAGAACTCTTTGGATGTTTGAAGCACTTTGTTTCCAGTTCTGAGCTTCTGGAGTCACTCCTTCATTACACGAGAACTCAAAGTGCTCCAGAGGTTCCTGGAGGAACTCAAATTATTAAAAAGGGTTATTGTAAAAGTTATTCTTTTTTCTCCAGATTGTGCTTTTATCTGCCTTTGTTGGATATTACATATATTTTGTTGTATAACTTAAATACCGCAATAACTAAAAATAGTTTTATTGAAATGTTAAATCATTTGAAGGTGAATAGTTTTAGGACTTTATATGATAAATGAGGGAAGTCTGAGTTTGTGCACGTGTGTATACATATATATAGTGTACACACACACATTACATACACTGTGTGTGTTATTGTAATAGACATTATGCATTTAATTACTCCACAACCATTAATCAATTCAATAATATGACAAAAAATAGTCTTGAGCTTTGCTGACATCTAATGGAAAATGTTAGGTACTGCACCTAAACAAATCCTAAAAGCTTTTGAGGATATCAGTTTAAGATAAGTTTAACATGTTTTATAAAATATTTTCTAGTATAAACATGTTGTCATGAACTAAAACCTCTATAACATTTCTGTTTCACTTTAACTTTTTTTTTCAGCTCAACAATGAACTGCCAAAGTTTGTCCTTTAAATGAGGCCGGACTTATTTCTGTGCTTCAAAACTTCCAATTTTTAATGAAAGTTTTTTTTGACACTGACATTTGTGTCCTCTAAATACCTCCAAAAACAGTGACCAGAAATGTAAATAAAAACGAAGTTGATTCTCAGGTTTTCCTAACAAGCAACCATGTTTTTTTAAATAATCCCAAAACCATAACCAATGACTTTTTTAACACGACTTAACAAAAAAAGAAGCCCAAATTAGTGTAAAACACGTGGTAAACATTGACAATGGATTTGTCCTAATTATTTTCAGATTTACATGTGGTAAACAAAAGCTATAGAATAATATGAAAATATTGTGTATAATATTATGAAATAAATGTTTCATGACCTTCGTTTGTGATGTTATGTGATATTTATTGTGTATTGTGTTCTTCTGTCTCACTCCTTATAACAGAAAGATCACAGCCATCTCAGTTCTACAGACATTATCAGAGTTTAGTTGTTTTGGCAATTTCACTTTGTCAGGGAGAAAAATTTCAGGAATATTTATGAAAAGTTGAACAAAAAATAATTTACTGAACAAGCATTATATATTAACATTAAAAATATGTGATACAATCTTTTGGATTTAAAAAAACTAAAGCAAATGATAAAAAAAATAGCAGCACATAATGTTTCCAGATTTTTTATTATAAATTCATTATTTTAATCTTTCATTTGATAACTGTGTAAATTCATTTATTATAACTGACAGGTGTGATGATCAGTGGACTTGAGTTTTTACCTCCATAATTAAAGCTTGGGCTAAATAATGGATAGAGTTTTTCAGTGAAAGACTGAGCAGTGAAAGAGTAGATATGAGAGCTGGACTCCACATCATAAAAGGAGACCAGACCCTCCTCATAATCCACAAACACACCGACCCGCTGCGGCTTCACTCTCAGAGACAGAGAGACAGGAGGATCATCACAGGCTTTATATTCATCTCCATTCCTCAGAGCCACAGTCCAGTATCCATCTCTGGGACTCAGTGTGATCGGTCCCTTCCTGTTAATGGATTCTCTGGCCACTCCTAAATCCCATTCAGTCTTTCCCTTCACCTGCACCTCAAAATAAAATCTCCCTGAGGAGAATCCCTCCTTTCCCAAGACATTTACACATGGATCAAATCTCTCTGGTTTGTCTGGGAGTTTCTGATCAATGTCTCCACATCTCACTTGTTTTCCATCATCAGACAGAATGAGATTAGGATGAGCTGTATCAGGATCCAGAGTCACATCCACTGAGAAAACAGAGAATACAGATATTCTGTGATGCTGATGTTTTTAGTTAACCCCGTGTTTAATCAGATTGTAGTGCAGTAATGAAGCAGTGAGTGTATGAATGTAAACTAGTGTAGTGCAGACAGCACACTGTACCTGCATACTGCTGCATCCACTTCAGCTCTGTAGAGACTAATGACAAGAAAACAATCAGATCTGAAGCTTATATTTAAAGAACAGAGTACACTATCATGTTTCTATCTGATGAGTGTGTATTGATGTACCAGTTAGTGTGAGTTTCTCATCTATAGTGTCCTTCAGTTGAGTCAGAGCTCTCCTCAGAGTCTCCAGACTCTCATGAGTCTTCATACTGATCTCAGGCCAGTTCCTGGTGTTTCTAGAGCTGCACAGGGATGAGTGAATCTACAGCAGGAGAGAGGAGAAATCCTTCAGCATGTCATATCCTGCATTATGATTGATCAGAGAGATCATGTTGACTGACCTGTAGGAGGTGGAGGTGATCTTCAGTGTGTGAGAGCTGCTCCAGCTCAGTGTTTCTCATCTTTAGCTCAGTGATCTCCTGCTCCAGCTCTTCAATCAGCTCTTGCTCCTGTTTCTCTGCTGCTTTCTGCTGCTCCTCCATCATCTCCAGCAGTTCAGTCTGATGTCTCTCAATGGAGCGGATGAGATCAGTGAAGAGCTCCACACGGACTGCTTTCTCCTTCTCTGTGTTTCTCTGCTCATCCAGGACAGGCAACACATTATTAGCAGTGTTTGCTAACAGAAGAATCTGTGTAACTGTTGCTCATACATTTTTGTTCACATACATAGGCTACATGTGTTTTCAGAATCCCTCAAATGAAGAATTAAACTTCACTCTGCACCCTGGACGAGAGCAGAACAAGCCCTGGACTTTTTAGTTCTTGTTTTATTGGCTGTTGCTGTATATTTTAGTCTGATAGTCATCTGTCATTCGTTTGATTGTTTGTTTATTTTGTTATTGTTATGTCTGTCAGTTCTTGCCTCTTTATTTTCTTTATTAAAACATTTACATTCATTATTTGTTGAAAAAGTAAGTTGATCTTACTGAAATCCTCTTCTGAGACTAAATTTTAAAATGTATCTCCTCCTAGATCTTTCAAGCTAAAACCGGCAAACTCGGGTCAGAGCTTCAGACTGGTCTTATGGACAGTTTATGGATTTCATAAACCAGACTATCAAAACTACCTAAAATCCCATAGACTTTCATTGAGGGGGTGAAAATTTTATACAACAAGACTTAAGGTGTATTTTAGCTGTCTACTGCCATAGCAACGCTTAAAAACTCTCTACTGAGAATACATGCTAGTCACTTGTTAATCATGTAAATGACATGCTAGTCACTTGTTAGTCATGTTAACATTATGCTAATCACTTTTCTAGTCATGCTAGCAACATGCTAGTCACTTGACAATCATGCTAATGAAATGCTAGTCACTTGCTAGTCATGCTAACAACAAGCTAGCCACTTGTTAGTCATGCTAACCACATGCTAGTCACTTTTGCTGATCATGCTAGCAACATGCTAGTCATGCTAGTAGCATGCTAGTTCCTTGCTAAACATGCTAACAACATGCTAGCCACTTGCTTATTATGTTAACAACATGTTTATAACATGCTAATCACTTGTTAATAATGCTAATGACAAGCTAGTCACTTGCTAATCATACTAAAATATGTTAGTCACTTTGCTAATCATGCTAATAACATGCTAGTCACGTATTAAACATGCTAACAACATGCTACATACATCTTAATCACTTGCTAATCATGCTAATGACATGCTAGTCACTTGCTAGTCATGCTAACAACATGCTAGTTGCTTGCTAATCATGCTGGAAATTTGCTAATGACATGCTAGTCACTTTCTTATCATGCTTGAAACATGCTAGTGAAATGCTAACAACGCGCTTATCATGCTAATGACATGCTAGTGAAATGATAATAATGCTGGAAACATGTTAACGAAATGATAGTAACTTGGTAGTCATTATTTATATAAAGATATTTGTCTATCTGTCTATTTTTCTATTTATTTTTTTGATAGGTTTTATTGCCTTCAAAACTTTCAAACTACTTTAAACTGAAATATCTCAAATTTTAAGTTTCTTAAAACTACTTAAACATTCTGGCTAGGCCTTTTCAAACCTAAAAGTCTTTCCACAAACTTAACTATCTACTTTTATTCTATTATTTTAAACTCACTTTTCTGACTTCTGCTGAGTGTTTGATGTCTTGAATCTTCTTGATTCTGTTCTGGATCATCAGCTGCACGTCTTTCTGTGTCTTCATCAGTTCAGTCTATAGAGAGAACAACACAGACACATTTATCATAACACAGATTAAACTCACAATATGAAATAAAATCTGATTCCTCATGATATCAGTCCTTTAAAATAATAATAACATCTACCTTCTTCTCTTGACTCTCCTCTTCTATAGGAACAGTGTTGTGGTTCTTGTGGTCTGTCTCGGTGCAGAATGAACACACACATGTCTGATCATCTCTACAGAACAGATTCAGAGGTCTCTCGTGTTTCTGACATATATAGTCCTCCAGATTACTCACAGGATCCATCAGTTTGTGTTTCTTCAAACGTGTCACTCTCAAATGAGGCTCCAGGTGAGTTTCACAGTAAGAGCTCTGACACACCAGACACGACTTCAGCGCTTTCAGCTTTCTTTCCTCACAGAAGTCACACAGAACTTCAGTTGTTTCCTCAGGACTTTTCTTCTTACAGTGATCTACGAGCTCTCGGAGTGTGGTATTAATCTTGAGATCAGGTCTTTGCTTGAATGTTTCTTTACAGTATGGACAGCTGCAGGTCTGGCTGTTGTCCCAGCAACTATTCAGACAGATCTTGCAGAAGTTGTGTCCACATGGAGTCGAGACTGGATCAGTGAACACATCCAGACATACAGAGCACTGAATCTCCTCAGACAGTGAACTCATGGAGGATGACATGACTGGAAAGAGACATTATTTAGGATTAGTGTGAACTCCTTCAATACTGTTTATGAAGAATCCCATGATGCACCTCATGAAGCTGGTTGAATGTAAAGAGTGTTTAGAGACAAAGAGTGCTGAAGAAACTCAGATATAAAGAGATCATGTACAGTCAGCTGGTTATTATTGTAAAATGAACCCAGACAAGCTGATCAGAACCTAAATGTGAAGCTAGTTACATAACCACTTACCTAAATAAATAAATATATGTACGAGAATTATTCTTTTTAAACTGAAATTATTTGATCTACTTCACATTCCTGAACTGTACATATTCAATATTATAAAAGAAAAGTCAAAGTGTTTTTCTGGGTTATTGACTTACATGGAGGATCATGGTCAATACTCTGTCTTCTGGTTTTTCTTGCTGTTAGTGAAGATTCTGCCATTGTTCTTTCCCTCTTAAAACCTTTTAAAGAAAAATGATAGTTTAACTGGTTAAAATGTGAGAACTGATAGTGATGGAAACACAATCATTTGTTTGAAACAAAGTGAGAGACTCGTAAACTTACTGCGCAATCTGAACTATGACCTGCTGTTTAAAGAAAGTACAAAGTACAAGCTTTATATTTTCCAACAAACATATACATCTCCTTATCAAAAATTAGATTAAACTTTCCACAAAATATATTATATGATCATAAGTTATTCTGTAATGTAAAAGTGATTTTCAGCTGCAGTGAAGCAGGTTTGTGTTCAGTTTGTCTGCAGGTCATTTACTTCCTGTTTTATCTGTTTGTCTTTATGTCGCGTGACAAAATGACAGAAACACCAAACTTTGTTCAATCTAATGACATACTGTTAATACAATTCTGATATCATTTCAGCGCAGTAAACATCTAAAGTATCTGAGTATTTGACACGCTTAAACCTGCTTCTGTTCAACTCATTCCAGTCTGACATAAACCCGACTAAACCAGACCACTGCCATTAGAAACCTGTTCAGGACAATCTCTCTTATATTTCTATCACTTACCTGTGAGTATCAGATGTGTTCACAAGGGTCTCTGAAAGACTCAATATTCAGTTGTTTAAAGAGTTCGATGGTTTCAGGCGTCCATGTTGTTGATCAAGTAAGTTTCACTTTCTCGGAGTCTCTCACTGAACTACAGTGATGTCAGAGCTGCTCAGGGTGTGTTCTATGGAAGGCCAAATGAGTCAGAATTCGCATGCTTTCCACATTCAATATTTAAACAGCATTTAAATGAGCACTGTTAGGCGATAAGAGGTGAACTTTTTGCATTTTTTTAACTTTGTGTCTTGATAACATACGTGTGGATAAATGTCTGGATAACGTATGCATGGATAAGCGTACGTATGATAGGTACATTAATAATCATTTGGATTGTCCAATTCTTCCCCAAGGTTGTAATGATCATGATAACAGTACCTAAAGTACACATTTGTCTCCCCTGCATGGGCCCGTCCCTTGTCCAACATCTTATGATCACACTTAACACCGGAGTACCACAGGGCTGTGTGCTGAGCCCATTCCTCTACTCCCTTTACACCCACGACTGCAAGCCTGTGCATGGATCCAACTCCATCATCAAGTTTGCAGATGACACCATGGTGATTGCCCTCATCAGTGACAATGATGAGATGTCTACAGGGAGGAGGTACAGCACCTGACCACATGCTGCACTCACAATAACCTGCTCCTCAACACCAGCAAGACAAAGGAGCTCATTGTGGACTTCAGGAAGAAGAAAGGAGGTACGCACGACCCCATCCACACTAACGGGATGGTTGCTGAATGTGTCTCCAGCTTCAAGTTCCTGGGAACCACCATCTCTGAGGACCTGTCCTGGACTACAAACACCTCCAGGCTGGTCAAGAAGGCTCACCAGCGCCTCTTCTTCAATTCAATTCAATTCAAGTTTATTTGTATAGCGCTTTTTACAAAACAAATCGTTACAAAGCAACTTTACAGAAAATTATGTTTCTACAATATTTAGTAGTAGCTAGTAGTTTGTGCACATTTGACAGGATTTTAGAAAAAATAAAAATAATAATAATAATAATAATACAAGACGTAGTCAGCTAGACGATGAACTATCAATATTATTAATTAAGTTATTATATGATTCAGTCACACATTTAGCAATAATTGTTAGTTCTGTTTGTTGATTCAGGGTTAGCATCATCTGAGGTCCTCTGAGGGTCAGCATCATCTCTTCTCAGGTGTTGTGGATCCAGACTGGAGCTTGTGTAAATCCTAGTTACCACGGGATGTAAATCCCATGGCGAAACATAGAAACAAAATACAGACATCATTAGCATAGCTGCTGATCCAACAAAGTAAAATTAGTTTAACCCAAGCTAATGAATAAAAAAGCACCTTTGATCAGATGCAACTACACTCACAATTTAAAAGATACATTATTCGAATGCTTGGTGAAAGAGATGTGTTTTTAATCTAGATTTAAACAGAGAGAGTGTGTCTGAACCCCGAACATTATCAAGAAGGCTATTCCAGAGTTTGGGAGCCAAATGTGAGAAAGCTCTACCTCCTTTAGAGGACTTCGCTATCCTAGGAACGACCAAAAGTCCAGCGTTTTGTGACCTTAGGGAGCATGAAGGGTTGTAGCGTGGTAGAAGGCTAGTTAGGTACGCTGGAGCTAAACCATTTAGGGCCTTATAGGTAAGTAATGATAATTTGTAACTGATACGGAACTTAATAGGTAGCCAGTGCAGAGACTGTAAAATTGGGGTAATATGATCATATTTTCTTGACCTGGCAAGGACTCTAGCTGCTGCATTTTGGACGACCTGTAGCTTGTTTATTGACGAAGCAGGACAACCACCTAGAAGTGCATTACAATAGTCCAGTCTAGAGGTCATGAATGCATGAACTAGCTTTTCTGCATCAGAAACAGATAACATGTTTCGTAGCTTGGCAATGTTTCTAAGATGGAAGAATGCAGTTTTTGTAACATTGGAAATATGATTTTCAAAAGACAAATTGCTGTCTAATATAACACCCAGATTTCTGACTGTAGAGGAAGTAACAGTACCTCCGTCTAGTAGCAGATTGTAATCTACAAGATTCTGTGTAGTGTTTTTTGGTCCAATAATTAATATCTCTGTCTTATCAGAATTTAATTGGAGAAAATTTTGTGTCATCCAATCTTTTACATTTTTAACACACTCTGTTAGTTTAGATAATTGGGAAGTTTCATCTGGTCTCGTTGAGATATATAGCTGAGTATCATCAGCATAACAGTGAAAACTAATCCCATATTTTCTAATAATATTACCAAGGGGCAACATGTATATTGAAAATAGAAGGGGACCTAGGACGGATCCTTGTGGCACTCCATATTTTACTGATGATAAATGAGATGACTCCCCATCTTCTTCCTCAGGACACTGAAGAAGAACCAGCTGTCTTCAGCCATCCTGGTGAACTTCTACTGGTGTGCGATCGAGAGCATCCTGACCAGTTACATCACAGTCTGGTATGGGAACTGCTCAGTGGCTGACCACAAGGCGATGCAGAGGGTGATGAAAACTGCCCAACGCATTACAGGGACAACACTTCCTGCTATTGAGGACATCCAGAGAAAACGCAGGAACAGCTTTTTCTCTACAGCTGTCTCCTTGCTGAACTCTGCCCTCTGACACCCCTCAACACTACATCTGATTTACAAACAAACAAACAAACAAACAAACAAAAAACAGTAAAATTGTTATTACTTGCACTACTGTCTGTTCATCCAGATCACTGAGTAATCCATTTGCACAATGAAATATTTTCTATGCACTTTACTGTCCACTGCACTATAGTAAATGATGTTCATATATTCATAGTTTCTGCCTATAGTGTACATACACTTTTATATAATCCATCTGTATAGTATGCTCATAGTACACCTATCTGTATATCATGCTGATAGTATTTCAAATCTGTAAATTATGGCCATAATACTGCCTTATTTGACACTGTATATTCTGTTTATTGCACTTCTGGTTAGATGCTAACTGCATTTATTTGCCTTGTACCTTACATGTGCAATGACAATAAAGTTTAATCGAATGTAATCTAGTATTTATTTTTGTTAGTTGATTAAGATAATTTAGAAATATGTTTGTAACATTTTGTGTTTGGTAAATTGAAGTTTTAGTTTTTTTTAAAGGAACGAGCAAACGGCAGACAGTGGGTAGAGCATTATGTTTGATCAATTGTATTTTTCTCAAACCAACCCGACTTGCCTAAAATAAACAGACAGAGGAGAGTGAGAGCTTTGCAGTTCATGGAGGCGTCAGCTTGCATTTATTTTTTTATTTTTTTTATGAGAGTGAAAATAAAAAAATAATACGCCGACATATTTGCTCATAAATGTAAGAGTAGCCTATGCATCATTCGGAACTGCAAATGGTCTACTTGTATTTGTGTGCACTCACAATATTAACTAAACCTTATGCTTTTGTAAAATAAGGAAAACAATCAGGGCTGAGTTTCCCAAAAGTTTTGCAAGCCTAAGAAGTTCGTAAAAACGATCGTACGACTGATCTTAATGTTACGGTCTGTTTCCCAAAAGCATCGTAACTTAGCACTTGAAAATCATTGTAGATCTACGAGTGCTCTGGAGTAATCATAAAACACTTAAGTGCATCGTAAGAAGACAGATTTATTTGATCACCTGCAGGACACTCGGCAGATTACACCTTTAGCTTGATTCAAGTGCAGTGTGATCATAATATAAGGATTTGATTGTGCTTTATTGTAAACTTTATGGCTCGTTTTCTTTATTTTTTTATTAATTGATCAGTTAAATAATTAAAAAGAACAAAAATACACATTTAAATTAAATGACTGAAAAAAAAAGAATAAAAGAAGTAGCTAATGTAGGAAATGCTTCAAAGTCTGGGGGGAAAATATGTCAATGACTTGCTGAAGTGCACGAAAACCAGCTAAGTAGCCTATTGGACCTGGAAATAACATCTCTCTCTTTCTTTATAGCCTACTGTATATAAATAAATACATTTTAATAAAAGTATGCATTTAGAAGAAGCTTTTATCCAAAGCGATTTACAGTGCATTCAGGCTAACATTTTTACCTAACATAATATATATTTAAAGTATATTTATTATGTAAAGTATAATATTATACACTATAATATAATATTGTATTGTATTATAGTTATTATATCCAAGTTGTCTGTCTGGAACACAGCATTAGGTTAACGTCAATAAACGATCGTTTATTACAATGAAGAGTCTTTCTATAATGTGAGATTTCAGCACTTGGCAAACGGACAGCGACTCCTAAGCAGCACTTAAAGCACAGCTACATGCGACTGTGTTAAGTGCATTGTTAGGAAATGCACGTGAAAATAACGAACGATCGTGAAATTACTCGTAGAAAACGCTCTTAAGGTCTAAGATCAATCGTTATTGAGAAACCCGGCCCAGGATGCGATTTCTGTCCTCTTGGTCTTGAGCAGGAGCGCTTCACCGACATGATAAATATATCTAGAGAATGCTTTTTGCATTTTAAATTACTATTTTAAAACGAAATAACTCAACAAACAAAAACTCTTTCATTATGTAATCCTAAAGATGCATTTCTCTCTAAAGGCACGTACAATGAGGAGATGGCAACTTCTTCAAATTCATTTTTGCAACAATGACTCCGAAGACAAACATCCCGCCTCTAATTTTTATTTATTTATTGTTTGTTTGTTTTTGTACCACTATGCTTAAACTGTGTTTGCATTCAATAGCATATAAAGCAGCATTTTTGTGCCACGCTGAAAAATAACCTAATAAATAAGATTAATGTCATAATGTTTTAAGAATAAAGTAAAAATTACGATAATAAAATTATGTTATATTGTGAAGTGTTAAAAAAAGTATGTGGCATCCATAATTCTTTTAACTTTTTTGAACGAACTTTTTATTTTCAACATGCATTAAAATATTCATGTTTATTTCGTACTGCAAATATTAAAGAGGAAAATATCACTGATTCATATGCAGCTACTGAACAAATTATCTCACTACAAATTAAAGTGTAAAAAAAGACGTTTATTGTTTGTATTTTATCATAAAATTGACTATGATGACTATGAAAATTAATAATGATGGATTTGAAAACTTTAAACATAATTTCCAAGCATTAGCTTCTACGACTGTGATCATAAGGCTTCAGTTCTGTAGATATCAACACATGAAAAGTAGACTACTATATAGTTACAGACTTATTTTAATAGACATAACACTTGAACATTAAAATGTGTCTGGGTAGACCAGATTCAAAACATTTTCAAATAGGCAAATGTATAAACATATTACTTATTTATCAATATATAGACTATTAATCTGAACATGTAGCGTAGCCTACAAGAAACTGCTCTTGTAATAAGCAGCTGTATGACATGAACAAAACAAAACCTGAACTCTGAAATAATAGACATCTGCTGATCATACAAGTATCTAGTTTTCAGAAATGAGGTCTAATCTAGTGATTTCTTTCTTTAGAGATGTGTTGATTAACTATTACCAGTAAATTAATATGTGCTCAGATTAAAATTAGCATATATTATCACTGTATTATTTTATTTAAATTGTAACTGTGAATATATTTGGACACTCCATGTTAGTCACTGAATAGACTTTTCATTAACAATTTCATTTCACTATGATGTACTGACAGTATAGTTTTATATAATCTGTGTGCATTGCTTATCCTAAAGATTTCCCAATTGATTTTCAATTTTACTAAATGCTGTCCTGATTCCTGACACACAACCAGAAGCAACCTGACCAGAGTTTCCACTTCACTGAAAAGGCCACGGACTTCCACTGACAAACCTTTAAGAATGTTTGCTGCCTCCAAACTGGATCCAAATTGGTAGTTATGCCTAAACATTGGTAACTGAACTGATCTCAGGATACTCACAACACACTGAATCAGTTTGTCCAGTGAGCAGAGTGTCCTCTAGTTTCTGTAAGGTCAGCAGATCTTCCTGATGAAAACCACATCAAGCACCTGATAAAACTCAACTCTGTAATACTCTGTTGCAGTTTTTGACTTGTATGTGCTTGCATCTGTGCTAAAATGCTTAGGAAGTCGCCTTGGTTCTGGGACTTTGATAGACTCTAGATTTGGAGAATCCACAATCACATTTGCTCAAAAAGACTTTGAAAGGCATCTCCATCTCTTTTGTCTTTCAAGACAGACTGAACACAAGAAATGACAGTTTCCTGAGCATACACAGTTGTCGCATGGCAGTGGGATTGGCTTTTAGCATGGGCTGTAAACTTTTCAACTGCCTTTTTCCAGTTTCTAAAACCAGTACTCACAAAGACAGGATCCATCTTAGAGACAAGCATTGTCTTCTTTGAGAGGATTTTTGCACAATAAAAGCATAAAACCCCTTTTACTGTGGTACTGTAATGCATTCATAGGAATATCTGAAACCATTTTTGCTGAAAGTGTAGCACATAGTTTGCTCTCGTCTGTACTTTTATAAACTTAGGATCAGGATGTGCAGGATTTAAGCAAGTGATGATTTCTGAATCTTCTCTGTCTCTGTTTTCTGTGCTCAGTTTGTCTCTAACATTAGGCTCATTCTGAAACGGACGTTACAACACTGTTACACACCAAATAGCTCCCTAGTATATTGTGTACAGTAAAGAAAATTGTACATTTAGTTTGTCATATCAAAAACTGTTCCCTATCAGAAATGTTTTATTCTTACCTGCTCATCTGAAACTGCTGTTTGACTATTGTCCTCACCCTGTCCCTCACTGTGATGTACACATATTACAGTTTTAGCCAGTTTTATTGACTGAATGAACTTTTCATTAGTGTTTGTATGTCATTACCTGATCAGATGTTCTTCCTGTCCTTCTTTTGATTGGTTTCATCTGCTGCTACTTTCACATTGGATCTGAATCATCTGATATAAGAACAAAACCACTAAGACATACAACTAAAACACCAAAAACTAACAAATTATTAAACCGCACTGTATACAATCTGTTCTTAATATCTATTTAAAATTCTCTATTTAAAATTATATTTTAATTGACCAAGTAATCCTCATTTAATAAAACTCATAAAAATCACAGCATACTTTTAAAGATGTATAATAATCTGATGATCAAACATTTTTGAACATTTCTCTGTTTTCTTACCCGTTTGTCTGAAAGAGCTGCTGTCTGTTGTCTTCTCCCTGTTCCTCATTGTGATGGAGAAAAACAGGAATTTAAAACCTAACTTTACAAAGCTGCTGTTTTTCTATACTGTTTCCTATTGTATTTTATTGATTAATGGCATCTTCTTTACCTGATCACCTGCTCATTCTCTCTCTCTGCTGACTTTTCTACCCTGCTGCTACATTTACCTCGAATCTGTTATAAAAACATGTTAAGAGATTATACACCTCATAACGTTATGACATTTGTGTATAATCATCATTCATAAAATTCTAACATAGTAGAGATTATCAAAAGAAAGAAATGAAGTATTGAAACCGCCAGTATGCGTTTCACTGTTTTAATGAGTTAGACACTTCTAGCGTTCATTCATGCAATTCATTCAAAAGTCAGGGCCCGGTTTCCCAAAACGTTCTTATCGCTAAGTAGTTCTTAACCTATTCCTTAACTTCTCTCTTAACCTTATGGCATGATTCCCGACACGTTCGTAAGTATATCTTCTGTAAGTCACACTTTCGTAAGGTTGTTTGAGCTCAAGACTCTGTACAGCAGTCTTTAGAAACCAGCGCAGTGCAGTACAAGTCAAACTATGGTATGTTGAAAATGTTGTGGCTCAACAATGATTTTCTGTTATTTTTAAGATTCATAATAAATTATGTTCGCAATGGATACAGGCATATTTATGAAGTTGACTAGATCTGTGTGATCAGAACTAATATGGTAATTAGGCTTTTTCGTAATGTAATTAAAGCGAATTGGCAATCAATTTTTTGATAATTAAAATCTGGCAGACAATTTGGCTCTAAATGGCTAAGATCTATAAATGGGTAAGCATGGTGGTGTCCAGTAAGCGACCATAGCAGCGATCCAACGTGTCCTTGTATTGAATCAAAGACGGAGCCGGACAGAGTCCATGTCAATATTTTTATTCGGCAAAACTTAAGCCCTTTTCACATTTTGCCCGACGTGGCTATATTAAAAAAAAATCGCCTCCCAAGACAACTCATTATGTAGCTGCTGGACCTTCCCAGACCTGCGCTTATCAGGATAACGCGGCGGAATTTAGCTTAAGCCTTGAAGCCCAGCGCTACTTTTATTTTTATTTTATTTATTTTTTTGCAGATCCTGGTGGATGGCACACTCATCCCTATCACCAATCCATCAGTGATTGATCAGGCGTACATATCACGAAAGGGATACGCGGCAATAACGTGCAGGTTATAGTGGACCACAGGGGTGTGATATCTGACCTGGTGGCAAGGTCCAGCTCTCTCTCTGTTCATTGTAGATAGTTTGTTTTTTTATTAAAAGCATAAACAAATTGCAATCAATACATTAATATAAAAGTGTATTATATAATTTTATAAGTCGTTAAACCCATGTCAAGAAGCGGCACAAGTGGCACAACGGGATAATGAGGGTGGATGATCAGCGAGGGATCCCCGGTTCGTCTAACCGTCACAACATATCGTGTGAACATATTACTGACCATTTGATCATTAAATGTAAAGTCTATATTCTACTGATAACTTAAACGATGTTAAAATAAATGTTACTGTAATAATTTGAGCAATGTATCATTTGCATAGAACGTGTTGTCTTTCTTAAAGCTGTATTGCACCTTCGCGTGAAGTGGAAAATCGATTCCTGAGCAATCGATGCCAACTAATTCAGCACCTTCACTCGGGACAGCGCTCTTGTGACGTATGACGTAAGAGGCAGCGTGTTAAGAAGCTTCCTAAGGGACACTTCGGGGAACACACTTAGGAACATTAACAACTTTGGTAAGATATTTCTTTCGAGGTCTTCTTAGCGCGTTAAGAATGAGAGTTATTGGGGTTATTCGAGAAAACGCTCTTAATCGCTGAGATCAATCGTTATCGAGAAACCCGGCCTAGGCTGGTTAGTAGGTAGTTGTGAGTGCAGGTGCAAAGTAAATTAATATTTACGAGATAAACTAAATGTTTCACTGGTAGGTTGCAAAATGTATGGTTACACAAAAGAAAGCTTTTCAGTCTCTGCCTCAGTGCGGTTTCTGTCAAGCCATTCTTTATTCTGGGCTGCGTTTCTCAATAACTATTGATCTTAGACCTGAAGAGCCTTTTCTACGAGTAATTTTACAATCGTGCGTTATTGTTTCACCTGTGTTTCCTAACAATGCACTTAACACAGTCGCACGTAGCTGTGCTTTAAGTGCTGCTCAGGAGTCGCTGTCCGTTTGTCAAGTGCTGAAATGTCACATTATAGATTGACTCTTTATTGTAGAATACATTTATTTATTGAAGTTAACCTAATACTGCGTTCCAGACAGACAACTTGGATATAATAACCATAAAACAATATTATATTATAGTGTACAATATTATAATTTACATAATAATATACAATATACTTTGCATACTTATATATTATGTTAGGGAAAAAATGTTAGCCCTAATGCACTGTAAGTCGCTTTGGATAAAAGCATCTGCTATATGCATAAATTTACTTACATTTATTCATTTATATAGAGTATAGAGAGAGAGAGAGAGAGAGAGAGAGAGAGAGATACGTTATTTCTGGGTCCAATACATAGCTGGGATTCGTGCACTTCAACAAGTTATTGTTGAGTTATATAGTCTTTTTTTTCAGTCATTTAATTTAAATGTGTATTTCTAATTTACCTTCCTTTTTTAATTAAGTAATTTATACAGTAATTAAAAAAGCAAAGAAAACGAGTTATAAAGTGTGCAATAAAACACAATCAAATCCTTATATTATAATCAGGGCTCTGAACCGGTTCAAGGAACGAAAACGAAAACCGGAAACGAACGAAATGAATTTTTTTTAGTTCCGAACAGAATCGAAAATTTGAAATGGACATAAACCGGTTAATAACGTTATTTTATCGTTCCGTTTAATATTTGACATTTGCTGTCAACCAATCAGGAATTCCAGCAGTAGCCTACATCATACGCAAATGTGACTCTGAAGCAGAGAGTGAAATGTCCGCTCAGCTGTGAACAGTCAAGTCTCAATGGCAATGCACCACCTTCAGGGCCGGATTAAGACCAAATTGGGCCTGATGATGCAGCGCAAAAAGGGCCTATTTTTTCCAGCCATTGGTGCATGTGCATTCAACACTCAGAGACCTGCATTCCTGCGGGACCCAGCGCATCCGAGTGCGTCGCGGGACAATATTTGATCGGTGAATGCGGACGCGGGACAATATTTGATCGGTGAATGCGGACGCGGGATATTATTGTGTGCGGGTTGCGGGAAAATAAAGTTATTTGCGGGACTCCCGCAAAGTGGAAATATCTAGCAAAATAAGATTACTAAAAACAGATAAACCTTTATTTATAATAGACTAAAATAAAATAAAATAGACTTTGCGGACTTTCCTCATCAATGAACGACATGCTATTCCTGCTCAGACTATTCTACAATATATATTTTTTTAATTCCGTTTATTTTTTATTATTTATTTTGCTAAATATTTAAAATGGGTCTATTTTGTTAGAGGATTTTTATTTTTTATTTTTTTCGTTTAATGTTTGAAGAAGGCATTATTAAGCAGTTTAGGCTAATTTTCCTTTGAACATGAAAAAAATCCAGGTTTATTATTATTATATAATTCATTAGGCTAGCCTAATATGTATATATATATATATATATATTTACATTTCTTACTATTTTCTGTATTTAAAATATGTATAAAATATTTTAAAAGGTTTTCCTGCATGGTTTATACACACACACACACACACATACATATACATATACATATATATATATATATATATATATATATATATATATATATAGCCTAGAGAGAGAGAGAAATTTGTAGTAATCCCTATATAAGTTTTTTAGAGAAAATAGACATAGGCCTAATGCAGACACAAAAGGTTTACAAACATTAGGCTATTTTTTTATTAAATAATCATTTGTTATTCAAATACATCGGGAATACGGAAACTTTGATTTGGTGTCGAATGAGAAACCCAACGTTGGTTTCAGTTTCGTTTTAGTGTAAATTAATTAGTTTTGGTTTGTCGTTAATATTGCTATAGCTTCTTATATTTGTAATTCTTGTTCTTTTCTAAAATAACTAAAATTAGCCTAGCGGAGCTTCACAAATTTCCCAGAAGCTGAACAGTTTTCATTTGCTATTAACCTCAAAATAATTATTGAATGGAATTTGGAGTCCAACTGTCGGACGCATATACAGCGTTACTTATTATTTACTATTATTCTATATTCTTTACATTAAATAACATTTTAGCATCCAGATACATCGGGAACATGGAAACATTTGATGCCGAATGTCTTAAAATACTTGATAGAAAGTGTTGATCGATTTTTTTTTTTTTTTTTAAGTAGCTAGGCCTAGCTTACATTTGGACAAAATCTGATGCAAGCTGTAAACTGTAAGCGTAAGATCTCTATTTTTTTCCTTTTTTGAGTAAGGAAAACTCTATACTTTATTATTATTATTCAATTATTATTAGGCAAATAATATTGTTTTTTAAAAATAAGGTTATTAACCGGTATTTCTTCCTCCCGAACCGGTTTCCGAACGGTAATAATATCAGAGGAACGCAGAACAGAACCGTTAAAATATCGATTCTGCTCGGAGTGAACCAATTTAATTTTTTTTCGTTTTCAAGCCCTGATTATAATCACATTGCACTTGAATCAAGTTAAAGGTGTAATCTGCAGATTGTCCTGTGATCACAGAAATCTGTCTTCGATGCACTTAGGGCTTCAAGATTACTCCAGAGCACTCGTAGATCTACGATGATTTTCAAGTGCTACTTAAGTTAAGAAGCTTTTGGGAAAAATACCGTAATATTAAGATCAGTCGTACGATCGTTTTTACGAACTTCTTAGACTTACGAAGCTTTTGGGAAACCCGGGCCTGGCTGTTCAATGAAGAGAAAGAGAAAATGTAAAGAAATAAACACGTTAAGAATCCATAGAAGGTAGGACTCTCATTATGTTTTTAGGAGTATTATTATGTTGTAATGTTTGGTTGACCAATCAGCGGAGAGGGGCGTTACTGTTTTTCATTTTTCATTTTAATATTAAATTAAAAAAACGAATTATATGAAGGTACAAGGACAATGTATAGCTGAGGTGCGCGAGCTGATAAAGCACGAGTGAATATACAGTTAATCACTGGAAAGATTGTAGCTCGGTCAGGTGTGTCAAAAACAAGTAAATAAAACCATGCACAAAACGGTAGGGAGGGAGGAAGAGAGAGAGAGAGAGAGAGAGAGAGAGAGAGAGAGAGACCTTTGAACAGCTTTTATTACACACATTTTAAAACAATCTTCAATCAATTATTTAACCAACAAAGAAAAACAAATATCAAATACCCATAACCCTTTTAACAACCATTGTCATCATATATAATTATACATGAATTTGTAAATTGCCATTGCAGTCAACATCACAAATACAGTTATTTATAGCCCACTTAAACTTAAAATCTTCAATATTCTCATTCAGTCGATAATATTCAGATTCTATTCTTAACCTTGACTTCATCAAACCCTCATAAATCAGTACCACATCAGTTTGTCCCACACCAACTATTTTACTTTCACGAGAGAGCCAAACAGCTAACTTTGCTTGTCCGAAAATAAAATTGAGTAAATGATAAATCTCCCTGTTGCTACGTTTGTATTTAGGTCCATAGATATAAAACTCAAGTATGAAAACTTCTCCTAATGTCTGACACCACCTCCAGGAATTTGAAAGAGAGGCAATAACCTGCTACAGTCAGCAAACAAATGAAAAACTGTCTCCTGCTGTTCACAGAAAGGACACCCTATCCCCGCTAGTGGATCAAAATGTGCTCCGTGTCTGTTTGTAGCTATAATACCATGTACAACACGCCACTGCTATCTTTCGGGGAAGAGTCTTATCCAAAATAAATCTGTCCATTTAGTCTCTTTTACAGTCTCAGGTGCACAACAATGTAGAACTTTTACGCATAACAAATATAAGTAGCTTTTTTCCCAATGTCTCTGAAACGTCCAAGTTGAGGTGTCTTAAAGGATAGAATACCACCTTCACTTTCTTGCCACAAACCAGTCACAGCTGTAATATCCAGTTCTGGGAAAGAAGAGCCAGCATTTTCTTCTTTGTGTAAAAATAAAGAGTCTCTGTAGTCCACCGGCATGCTCTCATAGAGATGGTTCAACAGCCTTTGCACAACTCGGACTGATCTTATTCCAAGCTTGGTAGCCAGAGTATCTGCCGAGATCCATCCATCATCAGACATTAAGTCTCTAATTTTTTACAATATTTGCAGACCGTAAAGCATTCCTTACAGACGTTGATTTTGGAACATCCACATTGATTTTTGGGTTAAAGATCAAGGGTTCTTCCAATAACCACTGACTCTGTTCACCGTTTAGATCTCTGCAAACGTTTAAAAGAGTCCACCCTCTCAACATTGACTTGTAGAATGAAGACAAACCAGTTAAATCCAGCTTATTGATGTCCATTAAGAACAGTTGATGATCATAACCCATTTTACCTGCTCTTCTCAGGAGGCCATGGGCTACCACACGCCAGCTCACTTCTTCACCATACAAGAGTCTTTGTGCTGTCTGAAGTCTGAAAGCTTCGATTCTAGATCTGATGTCAATGAGTCCT
Source organism: Carassius gibelio (assembly GCF_023724105.1). NCBI lineage: Eukaryota > Metazoa > Chordata > Actinopteri > Cypriniformes > Cyprinidae > Carassius > Carassius gibelio. The sequence continues at coordinate 1,484,750 of NC_068381.1, forward strand.
TGACCTCCCTCCGTCCTGGGGAGATAAAGTACTGGTGCTTTTAGCCAGTGATACCCAGACCAAAATAAATCAACTAGTTTTTTCTGAATGTCCATTATCAGTTCTTCTTCTGGAGGTTCTAAAATCATCATTTTATGCCATAAAGTAGCAGCAATGAGATTATTACAGACCAAAACTCTACCCCTATAGGATAACTGAAGGAGCAACCATTTCCATCGAGACAACCGAGCACATGTTTTCTCCACTAGTCCCTCCCAATTCTGTTTTCTATAATCTTCAGATCCTAAAAACACCCCTAAATATTTAAAACCTTCTCTTCCCCATTTCAGCTCTCCAGGAAGGATGGGACCATTATTGTCCACACCATACTGCCACACTTTTGCCCCAATTGACTTTCGCAGAGGATGCTTTTTCATATGTTTTTAAACGATTTTTTACAACATCAACATCTTGATTGCCTCTTATTAAGACTGTAAGATCATCCGCATATGCAGACATTTTAATACACTGGGAAAAATCTATTTCTCTGATTTGCAGTCCCTTTAATTCTCTTCTTAATTTACAGAGTAACGGTTCAAAAGCAATGCTATAAAGCTGCCCTGAGATAGGGCAACCTTGTCTAATACCCCTCTGAACCTTTATGGGGACACTGAGACCGCCACCGATTTTTATCAAGCAAGTTGCCTCATTATAAAGCAATTTTATACATGAAATAATTTTTTCTCCAAATCCAAAAGCCTTCAGAGTCTCAAAAAGAAAAATATGATCAACTCTGTCAAAGGCTTTTTCTTGGTCCATTGACAAAAACGCAACATCAAGATTGTTGTAAAAAGCATAGTCATACAGATCCCGCATCAAATGTAAATGATCTGCAATAGATCTGCCCCTTACACAATATGACTGATCCTTGTGAATCATTTCATGCAGTACATCATTTAACCTTTTAGCAACACACTTAGAGAGAATTTTATATTCTGAACATAGGATAGCTACAGGTCTCCAATTTTTTAGTAGCGTCAAATCTCCCTTCTTTGGAAGCAATGTTAAAATAGCACGCTGACAACTTCTTGTTAAACATCCTTCACTTATACATTTCTGAGCAACTTCAAAAAGATCAGGACCAATAATAGTCCAAAAACATTGATAAAATTCGGCAGGAAGTCCATCAATCCCTGGTGCCCGTCCTGATGAGAGATCCATTACTGCTGAGGTCAGTTCATTAAAAGTAAGTTGTGCTTCCAAAAGTTGTTTTTTCTCTATAGATAGCTCAGGAAGATCTTGTCAAAGTTGATGTCTACATTGTTCATTTAAAGACTCAGCAGAATATAATTCAGTATAAAAATCCACTGCATGCCTAGTGCCTACGCATCCTTTCCGTGTCTGAAACAAGGTGTCCATCCTTATCTTTTAAAAACAACTTCTTTTTTCCATGTTTAGTCTTCCGTTCTAAATCAAAAAAGGAGGATGTAGGAGCATCTATGTCTCTTTTTGTTAAAAAACTATTTTTTATAAGTTCTCCTTTGACTTTTTCATCAAGGATTGAATTCAAACAGTTTTTCTTTTCAGTCCACATATCCTTCAATTTAGGAGAAGTGTTTACAATCATATTCCCTTCAATAATCTTAAGTTCTTTCTCCAAACTCTTTAATGTTTTCTTCAAACACAGGGTAGAGTGAGAAGAATATTGTTGGCAATACTCCTTAATAAACACTTTCCCAATCTCCCACCACTGAATAATATTATCATATCTTCCTTTCTCAGTCTTCCAAACTTCCCAACAATTCTGAAAATTTTCACAAAAGAATGTGTCTTCCACCAATTTAACATTAAAATGCCAATAAGAACTCTTATAGGTTTTTGTTATGAGACTACATTCAACTGTGATTAGTTTGTGTTCTGAAGAAGGGACAGGAGTAATCGTTGAATTCAGGCTCCTGTTCCTCATATTATGAGATAGATAAAACCTGTCTAAACGAGCAGAAAGTGTGTCATTACTAAAACTCACCCAAGAGTACTGTTTAACTAAAGGATTGTTTTCTCTCCATACATCTGATAAGTGAAAATTATTTACCAATCTAGCAAGACAAGTGTCAGACACTTGATGTGGTTCTTCCCCATTCCTATCGAAAACGAAATCTAAAGTGCAGTTCCAGTCTCCACCGAAAACAACAAAATCTCCATCATGTTGTCGTCTTAAAAACTGTTCTAACTTAGAAAAGAGCCTTATTCTCTCAATGACTAAATTTGGAGCATAAATGTTCACAAAAGTAAAATTCATATTATGTATTTCAGCTCTAACAATCAAGAGTCTTCCAGGTCCCAATTCATTTTTCCCCAAAATATTGAAATTGAGAGAAGGAGCAAAAAAAATTCCCAGCCCTGTACTTAGATTATTCCCATGACTAAGAAAGTGTTCTCCCTTCAACTTCATTGTCTAAGTTACTGGGAGTTTCTTGCAAGAAGATAACATTTAACTCGTTCAAATTAATGATCTCAGAAAGAAATACACGTTTTTTCATATCCCACATTTAGTGATCCTACTCGTAAGATCTCCATCAGAAAGAGAGAGGAAAGAAAGCAATAAAGAAAAATTAAAGAAAAATTAAAACCCATCATGAGTCTTTAACTTTCCTCTTCGTTAATTGCTCCTTTCCAAACGTTTTAATTTTTTGTCTAGCAGATGTGATGTGATTCTTAATCCGAAACCTTTTCTGTTGAGAGAGCTCAGTACAATTACTCATTTTTCTCAAGATCAGGAAAAAAGTCACCAATTTCTACTCCTGCTTTCCCTTTTGTTTCATCGAGAAAACTATAAATTTGTTCAACAGTGTACAAATCACTTTCTCTTTCCATCTCAGACCACTGTTCCTCTGTCTCACTATCTTCAGTGCTCTGAGATAAACCATCCATTTCATCTCCTACATCCTCCTCTGAACATTTTGAGTCACTAGAGAGTGTTGTATCACATCCTCTACACTGCATTCATTCACCATCTTATCCGTAGCACCACGAGCACTAGCAGGCTTTCCAACAGTATAACTTCATCCAGGCTGGTCATCACTCACAGTTTTAGAAACAAATCCACTCACCTCATCTTGTTCCTTCACCTCCTCCGTCACTCTATCAATCTGCGCAGTGTCTTTATTCCTTTCAATCGCTTGAAGTTCTCCATTTGATTCTTCAGCTCTAGATGCAATAGTTAAAGGCAGATGTTCATCGCGCACTTTATGCGGACACGAGTCGCGTTTATGTCCGACAACTCCACAATCGTAACATTTCAAGCTCTCTGTGCTCGAGTACTCCATGTACGAATTATCTTCGAGTTTGACTCGAAAAGAAACTTCTAAGGTTCGATCTTGGGCGCTTAAGAACATAAAAATTTACTTCGAAAAGACAATACATGCTTTAGCGCCGAATTTTTGCACCCCAATGGAATCGATCTCATGGGGCTTGCAATTTTCCCAAATCGCATAACTTATTTTATTATTACATCGTTTGAAACAAACGGCGGGACATTTGAAATGGTGATTTATTTTAGTAGCTGGGCCAGACAGCGGTGAAACCGGAACAAAAGCTTCCTTCACCCACAACCCATCCACAGTCAAAATATTGACTAACGCTTCAGCTTTCAAAAATACTACGACCGCTTTGTTCATTCGCGAGCCAGAGATGATGTTATCAAACCCAATCTTATGTCCTACCGCCACCAACAAACCTTCAACCGTTACACCTGCTTCCGGCACACACCGGCAGCCATCACGAAGAAGGCCGTTCCTTGCACCGGAACAGACACCATACCGACACTCGGTTTTTAACAATTAACGTAGGGGGAAAGAAACAAAAAAGAGATAGAGAGAACGCTCGCGCACTTCTGTTGTGTGATCTTTGATGTTCACTTAGCACACGCATTTGGATTAAAACTAAATCGTAAAAAAAACAAAACAAATTATGGGTCATTCATTAAAAGCATCATATATTTTCAGCCTTAAGCATACATGACTTTCTGGCGAAAGTGAATCTAGCAGTATATTACTACTGTTCCTCTCATCTGCTTCCGGCACACACCTGCAGATTGATTGGTTAAGAGTCAGATACACACTGTGCAAACAAGTAGCCTACTATTTCTGCAATGTTTAGTTAAAATAACTTTGATTGCCTTTATTATGAACAGTGAAGTGAAATATGATTCTGTACTTTAATTCCATCAGTCAGTTCACTGTTGGACTATTTTTCAGACTGAAAAAAAAGTGACCCTGGAGCACAAAACCAGTCCAAATTGAGATCTTTACATCATCTCAAAGCTGAATAAATCATCTTTCCATTGATGTAAGGTTTTTTATGATATGACAATATTAGGTTGAGATACAACTCTTTGAAAATCTGGAATCCAAGGGAGCAAAAAATCTAAATATTGAGAAAATCATCTCTAAAGTTGTCCAAATGAATTCTTAGCGATGCATATTACTAATCAAAAAATAAGCTTTGTTATATTTACAGTAGGAAATTTACTAAATATCTTAATGGAAAATGATCTTTACTTAATAATCTAATGATTTTTTATTACGTAAAAATGATCATTAACTTGGAAATGACCATAGTTCGCTGAAAAGATGAAAAGAACAATACTCTAAAAACTGAAGGTGCCTCAGAAATCCTTTTGAGTGCTGGAGGAACTTAATCATTTATTTTAAGTGCCTCGAAGCTCTTTTTCTCATCATATTGTTCCTGGAGGAACCATTCTAGTCTTTGCAGTTCATGTAAGAACTCTTTGGATGTTTGAAGCACTTTGTTTCCAGTTCTGAGCTTCTGGAGTCACTCCTTCATTACACGAGAACTCAAAGAGCTCCAGAGGTTCCTGGAGGAACTCAAATTATTAAAAAGGGTTATTGTAAAAGTTATTATTTTTTCTCCAGATTGTGCTTTTATCTGCCTTTGTTGGATATTACATATATTTTGTTGTATAACTTAAATACCGCAATAACTAAAAATAGTTTTATTGAAATGTTAAATCATTTGAAGGTGAATAGTTTTAGGACTTTATATGATAAATGAGGGAAGTCTGAGTGTACACACACACATTACATACACTGTGTGTGTTATTGTAATAGACATTGTGCATTTAATTACTCCACAACCATTAATCAATTCATTAATATGACAAAAAATAGTCTTGAGCTTTGCTGACATCTGATGGAAAATGTTAGGTACTGCACCTAAACAAATCCTAAAAGCTTTTGAAGATATCAGTTTAAGATAAGTTTAACATGTTTTATAAAATATTTTCTAGTATAAAAATGTTGTCATGAACTAAAACCTCTATAACATTTCTGTTTCACTTTAACTTTTTTTTTTTCAGCTCAACAATGAACTGCCAAAGTTTGTCCTTTAAAGGAGGCCGGACTTATTTCTGTGCTTCAAAACTTCCAATTTTTAATGAAAGTTTTTTTTGACTGACATTTGTGTCCTCTAAATACCTCCAAAAACAGTGACCAGAAATGTAAATAAAAACGAAGTTGATTCTCAGGTTTTCCTAACAAGCAACCATGTTTTTTTAAATAATCCCAAAACCATAACCAATGATTTTTTTAACACGACTTAACAAAAAAAGAAGCCCAAATTAGTGTAAAACACGTGGTAAACATTGACAATGGATTTGTCCTAATTATTTTCAGATTTACATGTGGTAAACAAAAGTGTGATGTTATGTGATATTTATTGTGTATTGTGTTCTGCTGTCTCACTCCTTATAACAGAAAGATCACAGCCATCTCAGTTCTACAGACATTATCAGAGTTTTGTTGTTTTGGCAATTTCACTTTGTCAGGGAGAAAAATTTCAGGAATATTTATGAAAAGTTGAACAAATAATAATTAACTGAACAAGCATTATATATTTACATTAAAAATATGTGATACAATCTTTTGGATTAAAAAAAACTAAAGCAAATGATAAAAAAAATAGCAGCACAATGTTTCCAGATTTTTTATTATAAATTCATTATTTTAATCTTTCATTTGATAACTGTGTAAATTCATTTATTATAACTGACAGGTGTGATGATCAGTGGGCTTGAGTTTTTACCTCCATAGTTTAAGGATGGTCCAAAAAATGGATAGAGTTTTTCAGTGAAAGACTGAGCAGTGAAAGAGTAGATATGAGAGCTGGACTCCACATCATAAAAGGAGACCAGACCCTCCTCATAATCCACAAACACACCGACCCGCTGCGGCTTCACTCTCAGAGACAGAGAGACGAGACGATCTTCACCGGCTTTATATTCATCTCCATTCCTCAGAGCCACAGTCCAGTATCCATCTCTGGGACTCAGTGTGATCGGTCCCTTCCTGTTAATGGATTCTCTGGCCACTCCTAAATCCCATTCAGTCTTTCCCTTCACCTGCACCTCAAAATAAAATCTCCCTGAGGAGAATCCCTCCTTTCCCAAGACATTTAGATATCTATCAAATCTCTCTGGTTTGTCTGGGAGTTTCTGTCTAATGTCTCCATCTCTCACTTGTTTTCCATCATCAGACAGAATGAGATCAGGATGAGCTGTATCAGGATCCAGAGTCACATCCACTGAGAAAACAGAGAATACAGATATTCTGTGATGCTGATGTTTTTAGTTAACCCCGTGTTTAATCAGATTGTAGTGCAGTAATGAAGCAGTGAGTGTATGAATGTAAACTAGTGTAGTGCAGACAGCACACTGTACCTGCATACTGCTGCATCCACTTCAGCTCTGTAGAGACTAATGACAAGAAAACAATCCGATCTGAAGCTTATATTTAAAGAACAGAGTACACTATCATGTTTCTATCTGATCAGTGTGTATTGATGTACCAGTTAGTGTGAGTTTCTCATCTATAGTGTCCTTCAGTTGAATCAGAGCTCTCCTCAGAGTCTCCAGACTCTCATGAGTCTTCATACTGATCTCAGGCCAGTTCCTGGTGTTTCTAGAGCTGCACAGGGATGAGTGAATCTACAGCAGGAGAGAGGAGAAATCCTTCAGCATGTCATATCCTGCATTATGATTGATCAGAGAGATCATGTTGACTGACCTGTAGGAGGTGGAGGTGATCTTCAGTGTGTGAGAGCTGCTCCAGCTCAGTGTTTCTCATCTTTAGCTCAGTGATCTCCTGCTCCAGCTCTTCAATCAGCTCTTGCTCCTGTTTCTCTGCTGCTTTCTGCTGCTCCTCCATCATCTCCAGCAGTTCAGTCTGATGTCTCTCAATGGAGCGGATGAGATCAGTGAAGAGCTCCACACGGACTGCTTTCTCCTTCTCTGTGTTTCTCTGCTCAACCAGGACAGGCAACACATTATTAGCAGTGTTTGCTAACAGAAGAATCTGTGTAACTATTGCTCATACATTTTTGTTCACATATATAGGCTACATGTGTTTTCAGAATCCCTCAAATGAAGAATTAAACTTCACTCTGCACCCTGGACGAGAGCAGAACAAGCCCTGGACATTTTAGTTCTTGTTTTATTGGCTGTTGCTGGATATTTTAGTCTGAGAGTCATCTGTCATTCGTTTGATTGTTTGTTTATTTTGTTATTGTTATGTCTGTCGGTTCTTGCCTCTTTATTTTCTTAAAATTGAAGTTTGTTGTAATAAAAACATTTACATTTATTATTTATTGAAAAAGTAAGTTGATCTTACTGAAATCCTCTTCTTCTTCTGAGACTAAATTTTAAAATGTATCTCCTCCTAGAGCTTTCAAGCTAAAACCGGCAAACTCGGGTCAGAGCTTCAGACTGGTCTTATGGATCGTTTATGGATTTCATAAACCAGACTATTAAAACTACCTAAAATCCCATAGACTTTCATTGAGGGGGTGAACATTTTATACAGTAAAACTTAAGGTGTACTTTAGCTGTCTACTGCCATAGCAACGCTTAAAAACTCTCTACTGAGAATGCATGCTAGTCACTTGTTAGTCATGTTAACGTTATGCTAATCACTTTGCTAGTCATGCTATCAACATGTTAGTCACTTGACAATCATGCTAACAACATGCTATTCACTTGCTTATCATGCTAATTACATTCTAGTCACTTGTTAATCATGCCAATGAAATGCTAGTCACTTGCTAATCATGCTAGCAACAAGCTAGCCACTTGTTAGTCATGCTACCAACATGCTAGTCACTTTGGTGATCATGCTAGCAACATGCTAGTCATGCTAGCAGCATGCTAGTTCCCTGCTAAACATGCTAACAACATGCTAGCCACTTGCTTATCGTGTTAACAACATGTTTATAACATGCTAATCACTTGTTAATAATGCTAATGACAAGCTAGCCACTTGCTAATCATACTAAAATATGTTAGTCACTTTGCTAATCATGCTAATAACATGCTAGTCACTTATTAAACATGCTAACAACATGCTACATACATCTTAATCACTTGCTAATCATGCTAACAACATGCTAGTTGCTTGCTAATCATGCTGGAAATTTGCTAATGACATGCTAGTCACTTTCTTATCATGCTTGAAACATGCTAGTGACATGCTAACAACGTGCTAATCATGCTAATGACATGATAATAATGCTGGAAACATGTTAATGAAATGATAGTAACTTGGTAATCATTATTTATATGTCTATTATCTATTTATGTTTTGATAGGTATAATTGCCTTCAAAACTTGTGAAAGTGACGTGACATTCAGCCAAGTATGGTGACCCATACTCAGAATTTTTGCTCTGCATTTAACCCATCCGAAGTGCACACACACAGAGCAGTGAAAACACACACACACACACACACACACACTGTGAACACACACCCGGAACAGTGGGCAGCTATTTATGCTGCGGCGCCCGGGGAGCAGTTCAGGGTTCGATGCCTTGCTCAAGGGCACCTAAGTCGTGGTATTGAAGGTGGAGAGAGAACTGTTCATGCACTCCCCCCACCCACAATTCCTGCAGGCCCGAGACTCGAACTCACAACCCTTCGATTGGGAGTCCAACTCTCTGACTCTCTAGGCCACGACTTCCCTTTCAAACTACTTTAAACTGAAAGATCTCAAATTTTAAGTTTCTTAAAACTACTTAAACATTCTGGCTAGGCCTTTTCAAACCCAAAAGTCTTTCCACAAACTTAACTATCTACTTTTATTCTATTATTTTAAACTCACTTTTCTGACTTCTGCTGAGTGTTTGATGTCTTGAATCTTCTTGATTCTGTTCTGGATCATCAGCTGCACGTCTTTCTGTGTCTTCATCAGTTCAGTCTATAGAGAGAACAACACAGACACATTTATCATAACACAGATTAAACTCACAATATGAAATCAAATCAGATTCCTCATGATATCAGTCCTTTAAAAGAATAATAACGTCTACCTTCTTCTCTTGACTCTCCTCTTCTATAGGAACAGTGTTGTGGTTCTTGTGGTCTGTCTCGGTGCAGAATGAACACACACATGTCTGATCATCTCTACAGAACAGATCCAGAGGTCTCTCGTGTTTCTGACATATATAGTCCTCCAGATTACTCACAGGATCCATCAGTTTGTGTTTCTTCAAACCTGTCACTCTCAAATGAGGCTCCAGGTGAGTTTCACAGTAAGAGCTCTGACACACCAGACACGACTTCAGCGCTTTCAGCTTTTTTTCCTCACAGAAGTCACACAGAACTTCAGTTGTTTTCTCAGGACTTTTCTTCTTACAGTGATCTACGAGCTCTCTGAGTGTGGTATTAATCTTGAGATCAGGTCTTTGCTTGAATGTTTCTTTACAGTATGGACAGCTGCAGGTCTGGCTGTTGTCCCAGCACTTATTCAGACAGATCTTGCAGAAGTTGTGTCCACATGGAGTCGAGACTGGATCAGTGAACACATCCAGACATACAGAGCACTGAATCTCCTCAGACAGTGAACTCATGGAGGATGACATTACTGGAAAGACATTATTTAGGATTAGTGTGAACTCCTTCAATACTGTTTATGAAGAATCCCATGATGCACCTCATGAAGCTGGTTGAATGTAAAGAGTGTTTAGAGACAAAGAGTGCTGAAGAAACTCAAATATAAAGAGATCATGTACAGTCAGCTGGTTATTATTGTAAAATGAACCCAGACAAGCTGATCAGAACCTAAATGTGAAGCTAGTTACATAACCACTTACCTAAATAAATAAATTTATGTACGAGAATTATTCTTTTTAAACTGAAATTATTTGATCTACTTCACATTCCTGAACTGTACATATTCAATATTATAAAAGAAAAGTCAAAGTGTTTTTCTGGGTTATTGACTTACATGGAGGATAACTGTCAATACTCTTTCTCCTGGATTTTCTTGCTGTATGTGAAGATACTGCCATTGTTCTTTCCCTCTTAAAACCTTTTAAAGAAAAATGATAGTTTAACTGGTTAAAATGTGAGAACTGATAGTGATGGAAACACAATCATTTGTTTGAAACAAAGTGAGAGACTCGTAAACTTACTGAGCAATCTGAACTATGACCTGCTGTTTAAAGAAAGTACAAAGTACAAGCTTTATATTTTCCAACAAACATATACATCTCCTTATCAAAAATTAGATTAAACTTTCCACAAAATATATTATATGATCATAAGTTATTGTGTAATGTAAAAGTGATTTTCAGCTGCAGTGAAGCAGGTTTGTGTTCAGTTTGTCTGCAGGTCATTTACTTCCTGTTTTATCTGTTTGTCTTTATGTCGCGTGACAAAATGACAGAAACACCAAACTTTGTTCAATCTAATGACATACTGTTAATACAATTCTGATATCATTTCAGCGCAGTAAACATCTAAAGTATCTGAGTATTTGACACGCTTAAACCTGCTTCTGTTCAACTCATTCCAGTCTGACATAAACCCTACTAAACCAGACCACTGTCATTAGAAACCTGTTCAGGACAATCTCTCTTATATTTCTATCACTTACCTGTGAGTATCAGATGTGTTCACAAGGGTCTCTGAAAGACTCAATATTCAGTTGTTTAAAGAGTTCGATGGTTTCTGGCGTCCATGTTGTTGATCAAGTAAGTTTCACTTTCTCGGAGTCTCTCACTGAACTACAGTGATGTCAGAGCTGCTCAGGGTGTGTTCTATGGAAAGCCAAATGAGTCAGAATTCACATGCTTTCCACATTCAATATTTAAACAGCATTTAAATGAGCACTGTTAGGCGATAAGAGGTGAACTTTTTGCATTTTTTTAACTTTGTGTCTTGATAACATACGTGTGGATAAATGTCTGGATAACGTATGCATGGATAAGCGTACGTATGATAGGTACATTAATAATCATTTGGATTGTCCAATTCTTCCCCAAGGTTGTAATGATCATGATAACAGTACCTAAAGTACACATTTGTCTCCCCTGCATGGGCCCGTCCCTTGTCCAACATCTTATGATCACACTTAACACCGGAGTACCACAGGGCTGTGTGCTGAGCCCATTCATCTACTCCCTTTACACCCAGGACTGCAAGCCTGTGCATGGATCCAAATCCATCATCAAGTTTGCAGATGACACCATGGTGATTGCCCTCATCAGTGACAATGATGAGATGTCTACAGGGAGGAGGTACAGCACCTGACCACATGCTGCACTCACAATAACCTGCTCCTCAACACCAGCAAGACAAAGGAGCTCATTGTGGACTTCAGGAAGAAGAAAGGAGGTACGCACGACCCCATCCACACTAATGGGATGGTTGTTGAATGTGTCTCCAGCTTCAAGTTCCTGGGAACCACCATCTCTGAGGACCTGTCCTGGACTACAAACACCTCCAGGCTGGTCAAGAAGGCTCACCAGCGCCTCTTCTTCAATTCAATTCAATTCAATTCAATTCAAGTTTATTTGTATAGCGCTTTTTACAAAACAAATCGTTACAAAGCAACTTTACAGAAAATTATGTTTCTACAATATTTAGTAGTAGCTAGTAGTTTGTGCACATTTGACAGGATTTTAGAAAAAATAAAAATAATAATAATAATAATAATACAAGACGTAGTCAGCTAGACGATGAACTATCAATATTATTAATTAAGTTATTATATGATTCAGTCACACATTTAGCAATAATTGTTAGTTCTGTTTGTTGATTCAGGGTTAGCATCATCTGAGGTCCTCTGAGGGTCATCTCTTCTCAGGTGTTGTGGATCCAGACTGGAGCTTGTGTAAATCCTAGTTACCACGGGATGTAAATCCCGTGGCGAAACATAGAAACAAAATACAGACATCATTAGCATAGCTGCTGATCCAACAAAGTAAAATTAGTTTAACCCAAGCTAATGAATAAAAAAGCACCTTTGATCAGATGCAACTACACTCACAATTTAAAAGATACATTATTCGAATGCTTGGCGAAAGAGATGTGTTTTTAATCTAGATTTAAACAGAGAGAGTGTGTCTGAACCCCGAACATTATCAGGAAGGCTATTCCAGAGTTTGGGAGCCAAATGTGAGAAAGCTCTACCTCCTTTAGAGGACTTCGCTATCCTAGGAACGACCAAAAGTCCAGCGTTTTGTGACCTTAGGGAGCATGAAGGGTTGTAGCGTGGTAGAAGGCTAGTTAGGTACGCTGGAGCTAAACCATTTAGGGCCTTATAGGTAAGTAATGATAATTTGTAACTGATACGGAACTTAATAGGTAGCCAGTGCAGAGACTGTAAAATTGGGGTAATATGATCATATTTTCTGGACCTGGTAAGGACTCTAGCTGCTGCATTTTGGACGACCTGTAGCTTGTTTATTGACGAAGCAGGACAACCACCTAGAAGTGCATTACAATAGTCCAGTCTAGAGGTCATGAATGCATGAACTAGCTTTTCTGCATCAGAAACAGATAACATGTTTCGTAGCTTGGCAATGTTTCTAAGATGGAAGAATGCAGTTTTTGTAACATTGGAAATATGATTTTCAAAAGACAAATTGCTGTCCAATATAACACCCAGATTTCTGACTGTAGAGGAAGTAACAGTACATCCGTCTAGTTGCAGATTGTAATCTACAAGATTCTGTGTAGTGTTTATTGGTCCAATAATTAATATCTCTGTCTTATCAGAATTTAATTGGAGAAAATTTTGTGTCATCCAATCTTTTACATTTTTAACACACTCTGTTAGCTTAGATAATTGGGAAGTTTCATCTGGTCTCGTTGAGATATATAGCTGAGTATCATCAGCATAACAGTGAAAACTAATCCCATATTTTCTAATAATATTACCAAGGGGCAACATGTATATTGAAAATAGAAGGGGACCTAGGACGGATCCTTGTGGCACTCCATATTTTACTGATGATAAATGAGATGACTCCCCATCTTCTTCCTCAGGACACTGAAGAAGAACCAGCTGTCTTCAGCCATCCTGGTGAACTTCTACTGGTGTGCGATCGAGAGCATCCTGACCAGTTACATCACAGTCTGGTATGGGAACTGCTCAGTGGCTGACCAAAAGGCGATGCAGAGGGTGATGAAAACTGCCCAACGCATTACAGGGACAACACTTCCTGCTATTGAGGACATCCAGAGAAAACGCAGGAACAGCTTTTTCCCTACAGCTGTCTCCTTGCTGAACTCTGCCCTCTGACACCCCTCAACACTACATCTGATTTACAAACAAACAAACAAACAAAAAACAGTAAAATTGTTATTACTTGCACTACTGTCTGTTCATCCAGATCACTGAGTAATCCATTTGCACAATGAAATATTTTCTATGCACTTTACTGTCCACTGCACTATAGTAAATGATGTTCATATATTCATAGTTTCTGCCTATAGTGTACATACACTTTTATATAATCCATCTGTATAGTATGCTCATAGTACACCTATCTGTATATCATGCTGATAGTATTTCAAATCTGTAAATTATGGCCATAATACTGCCTTATTTGACACTGTATATTCTGTTTATTGCACTTCTGGTTAGATGCTAACTGCATTTATTTGCCTTGTACCTTACATGTGCAATGACAATAAAGTTTAATCGAATCTAATCTAGTATTTATTTTTGTTTGTTGATTAAGTTAATTTAGAAATATGTTTGTAACATTTTGTGTTTGGTAAATGGAAGTTTTCGTTTTTTTTAAAGGAACGAGCAAACGGCAGACAGTGGGTAGAGCATTATGTTTGATCAATTGTATTCTTCTCAAACCAACCCGACTTGCCTAAAATAAACAGACAGAGGAGAGTGAGAGCTTTGCAGTTCATGGAGGCGTCAGCTTGCATTTATTTTGTATTTTTTTTTATGAGAGTAAAAATAAAAAAAATACGCCGACATATTTGCTCATAAATGTAAGAGTAGCCTATGCATCATTCGGAACTGCAAATGGTCTACTTGTATTTGTGTGCACTCACAATATTAACTTAACCTTATGCTTTTGTAAAATAAGGAAAACAATCAGGGCTGAGTTTCCCAAAAGTTTCGCAAGCCTAAGAAGTTCGTAAAAACGATCGTACGACTGATTGTTTCCCAAAAGCATCGTAACTTAGCACTTGAAAATCATTGTAGATCTACGAGTGCTCTGGAGTAATCATAAAACACTTAAGTGCATCGTAAGAAGACAGATTTATTTGATCACCTGCAGGACACTCGGCAGATTACACCTTTAGCTTGATTCAAGTGCAATGTGATTATAATATAAGGATTTGATTGTGCTTTATTGTACACTTTATGGCTCGTTTTATTTTTCTTTATTTTTTTATTAATTGATCAGTTAAATAATTAAAAAGAACAGAAATACACATTTAAATTAAATGACTGAAAAAAAGAATAAAAGAAGTAGCTAATGTAGGAAATGCTTCAAAGTCTGGGGGGAAAATATGTCAATGACTTGCTGAAGTGCACGAATACCAGCTAAGTAGCCTATTGGACCTGGAAATAACATCTCTCTCTTTCTTTATAGCCTACTGTATATACATAAATACATTTTAATAAAAGTATGCATTTAGAAGAAGCTTTTATCCAAAGCGATTTACAGTGCATTCAGGCTAATATTTTTTACCTAACATAATATATATTTAAAGTATATTTATTATGTAAAGTATAATATTATACACTATAATATAATATTGTATTGTATTATAGTTATTATATCCAAGTTGTCTGTCTGGAACACAGCATTAGGTTAACGTCAATAAACGATCGTGTACTACAATGAACTTTAATGTGACATTTCAGCACTTGACAAACGGACAGCGACTCCTGAGCAGCACTTAAAGCACAGCTACGTGCGACTGTGTTAAGTGCATTGTTAGGAAACACACGTGAAAATAACGAACGATCGTGAAATTACTCGTAGAAAACGCTCTTAAGGTCTAAGATTAATCGTTATTGAGAAACCCGGCCCAGGATGCGATTTCTGTCCTCTTGGTCTTGAGCAGGAGCGCTTCACCGACATGATAAATAAATCTAGAGAATGCTTTTTGCATTTTAAATTACTATTTTAAAACGAAATAACTCAACAAACAAAAACTCTTTCATTATGTAATCCGAAAGATGCATTTATCTCTAAAGGCACGTACAATGAGGAGATGGCAACTTCTTCAAATTCATTTTTGCAACATTGACTCCGAAGACAAACATCCCGCCTCTAATTTTTATTTATTTATTGTTTGTTTGTTTTTGTACCACTATGCTTAAACTGTGTTTGCATTCAATAGCATATAAAGCAGCATTTTTGTGCCACGCTGAAAAATAACCTAATAAATAAGATTAATGTCATAATGTTTTAAGAATAAAGTAAAAATTACGATAAAAAAATTATGTTATATTGTGAAGTGTTAAAAAAAGTATGTGGCATCCATAATTCTTTTAACTTTTTTGAACAAACTTTTTATTTTCAACATGCATTAAAATATTCATGTTTATTTCGTACTGCAAATATTAAAGAGGAAAACATCACTGATTCATATGCAGCTACTGAACGAATTATCTCACTACAAATTAAAGTGTAAAAAAAGACGTTTATTGTTTGTATTTTATCATAAAATTGACTATGATGACCATGAAAATTAATAATGATGGATTTGAAAACTTTAAACATAATTTCCAAGCATTAGCTTCTACGACTGTGATCATAAGGCTTCAGTTCTGTAGATATCAACACATGAAAAGTAGACTACTATATAGTTACAGACTTATTTTAATAGACATAACACTTGAACATTAAAATGTGTCTGGGTAGACCAGATTCAAAACATTTTCAAATAGGCAAATGTATAAACATATTAATTATTTATCAATATATAAACTATTAATCTGAACATGTAGTGTAGCCTACAAGACACTGCTCTTGTAATAAGCAGCTGTATGACATGAACAAAACAAAACCTGAACTCTGAAATAATAGACATCTGCTGATCATACAATTATCTAGTTTTCAGAAATGAGGTCTAATCTAGTGATTTCTTTCTTTAGAGATGTGTTGATTAACTATTACCAGTAAATTCATATGTGCTCAGATTAAAATTAGCATATATTATCACTGTATTATTTTATTTAAATTGTAACTGTGAATATATTTGGACACTCCATGTTAGTCACTGAATAGACTTTTCATTAACAATTTCATTTCACTATGATGTACTGACAGTATAGTTTTATATAATCCATGTGCATTGCTTATCCTAAAGATTTCCCAATTGATTTTCAATTTTACTAAATGCTGTCCTGATTCCTAACACACAACCAGAAGCAACCTGACCAGAGTTTCCACTTCACTGAAAAGGCCACGGACTTCCACTGACAAACCTTTAAGAATGTTTGCTGCCTCCAAACTGGATCCAAATTGGTAGTTATGCCTAAACACTGGTAACTGAACTGATCTCAGGATACTCACAACACACTGAATCAGTTTGTCCAGTGAGCAGAGTGTCCTCTAGTTTCTGTAAGGTCAGCAGATCTTCCTGATGAAAACCACATCAAGCACCTGATAAAACTCAACTCTGTAATACTCTGTTGCAGTTTTTGGCTTGTATGTGCTTGCATCTGTGCTAAAACGCTTAGGAAGTCGCCTTGGTTCTGGGACTTTGATAGACTCTAGATTTAGAGAATCCACAATCACATTTGCTCAAAAAGACTTTGAAAGGCAACTTCATCTCTTTTGTCTTTCAAGACAGACTGAACACAAGGAATGGCAGTTTCCTGAGCATACACAGTTGTCGCATGGCAGTGGGATTGGCTTTTAGCATGGGCTGTAAACTTTTCAACTGCTTTTTTCCAGTTTCTAAAACCAGTACTCACAAAGACAGGGTCCATCTTAGAGACAAGCATTGTCTTCTTTGAGAGGATTTTTGAACAATAAAAGCATAAAACCCCTTTTAATGTGGTACAGTAATGAAGCCATGGGAACATCTGAAACCATTTTTTTCTGAAAGTGTAGCACATAGTTTGCTCTCGTCTGTACTTTTATAAACTTGGGATCAGGATGTGCAGGATTTAAGCAGGTGATGATTTCTGAATCTTCTCTGTCTCTGTTTTCTGTGCTCAGTTTGTCTCTAACATTAGGCTCATTCTGAAACGGACGTTACAACACTGTTACACACCAAATAGCTCCCTAGTATATTGTGTACAGTAAAGAAAATTGTACATTTAGTTTGTCATATCAAAAACTGTTCCCTATCAGAAATGTTTTATTCTTACCTGCTCATCTGAAACTGCTGTTTGACTATTGTCCTCACCCTGTCCCTCACTGTGATGTACACATATTACAGTTTTAGCCAGTTTTATTGACTGAATGAACTTTTCATTAGTGTTTGTATGTCATTACCTGATCAGATGTTCTTCCCGTCCTTCTTTTGATTGGTTTCATCTGCTGCTACTTTCACATTGGATCTGAATCATCTCATATAAGAACAAAACCACTAAGACATACAACTAAAACACCAAAAACGAACAAATTATTAAACCACACTGTATACAATCTGTTCTTAATATCTATTTAAAATTCTCTATTTAAAATTATATTTTAATTGACCAAGTAATCCTCATTAAACAAAACTCATAAAAATCACAGCATACTTTTAAAGATGTATAATAATCTGATTATCAAACATTTTTGAACATTTCTCTGTTTTCTCACCCGTTTGTCTGAAAGAGCTGCTGTCTGTTGTCTTCTCCCTGTTCCTCACTGTGATGGAGAAAAACAGGAATGTAAAACCTAACTTTACAAACTGCTGTTTTTCTATACTGTTTCCTATTTAATTTTATTGATTAATGGCATCTTCTTAATCACCTTAAAACACCAACCATTTAAAAATAATGAAACCATTTAAAAATAATGAAAATAGAGTTTCATCTACATCTACATATTACAAAATAAGTCCATTATAAAATTACATTAATCTATCAATAATAAATAATGCAAATATACAGATTCATCTAAATTCCCATCAGGGTTACAACAACATCAAGTACCTCAAATCTACAAATCCATATTAATATAACGCAAAATGGAAATATACAGATATAGAAGTACTTCAAATCTACAAATTCATATTAATATCACTCATAAAGAATGTGAATACGTAGATTAAAATTCAGATCAGCATTTCCGAATAACATCAAACGCCTCATATTTACAAATTTACATTAGCACTATTCACAAAATATTAAAGTATTATGATAATTGATTATACATCTTGAGCACTGGGACAGACAGTTTTTTTTTTTTTCTCAGCTTTTGGAGAGTTTAAACAGGTATTCCTCAACAAAATTCATCATGTGAGTGATGTGCTTGGGGTATTCCACACTGAATATGAAATATTGCCTCCATCACATCCATTTCTGCGTTCACAATGTTGACCCCCTCCATATTGATGCTGGCTCTTTTTGCATGGAGGGGTTTTGAAGCTTCATGAAAAACTATAGTCGGAGTTGGCTTTACTGATTCCTGCAAGTTGGAAAAACCTATAAATTATTTGTGAAATAACTTAGAATCTTGCATACTTTCTTCCAAACGATTAGGGATGTGACGGACCATGTTTTACCACGGTGGAAAGGTCCAATTCACTGGCTAGGTTACACACGCAACTCACAAACAATCATGACCACAGAAACTTTGTGATCAATTCAATATTCATTAAATAAAATAGCTTGGATAGCATACTGAAAAACTCAAAAGCATCAATGTATCTGTTTTTGATTTAACTAAACTTGCAGCTTGATTATTGAAGAGACACTACACAAACATTATTCACACATGCAGTTCCTCACTTTCTCTCTGTTGTTCATTTAAATAAAAATGCTATTTGTTCAAGCTACATCATTTCTGTATCTGATTTAAAGCATGCAGAAAGCTAGATCTAAAGGCTGGTTGCTAAAAAAAAAAATGTATCAGTGCTTTTTTTGCCTCCAGTCTTTCATTTCAATTGTGCAAATGTTTTTGTGAGAAACTGAGCAGCCCTCTCTCAATTTTAACATCTTTGTATTTCTCCTGATATTACAAAACAACTGTCAATAAGAGTATTCTGCAAGAGCAAGACATTTTTATTTAATTTTGTTATCACATTCACAGAGCTACATGCAATCAAGTGATCGTGGCTGGCAATTCTTTAAAATGATGGCATCTCAAATATCTGCTCGTCACAATGAACGTCATACAGTTTGGAACTCAAGTTCAGATCATTTTCTGAAGCATCCAAAATCAAAGTACTTCTGCTGAGATTCTGAAGTATGCTTACAATGGACACTTCACTACTCCATGAGAACACAGGAGAGGATTTATGAATGGCAGGGAAGCAATGCAACTGAGGTTGTAAAAAAAAATGTAAAAAAAATAAATGCAAAATGTCTCAGTTCACATTACTTTAATCTCCGATCTCCGTGTGCAAGTGTTTTGTTTGCATGTATGTCACTGCAGCAGCACATTAAACTTTAATTGTAATTAAACTGACTGGAACTACCTGTGAATCAAATTATTTTAATGCACACCTTTTAGCCAATCAGAATCAAATATTCAGACAAACCATGGTATAAATAGATTTATTAGAGTAACCATTCAACAAACCAAGCAACTAATGGTTGTGTTAAGGAAAAAAAGAACAGTTTTTGTCAGTTTGCTGAAGTAAAGAGTAGTGTTCCTGTGGCTCAATTGGTAGAGCATTGTGCTATTAAACGCAAGGTCAGGGGTTCGATTGCCCGGGAACACATGATAGGTAAAAAAATCGATAGCCTGAATGCACTGTAAGTCCTGTCTGCTAAATGCATAAATTTAATTTAAACTGTTCAGAACTTGAAGAGCAGTCTCTAGATTAAGATGAAGGTCCTTCCCAAACTGCATCTTCAATTCATGCAGCAGCTACCAAAAAAAGAAAGAAAGAAAAATTCATTAAAACAATTTTGACAAAAAAAAAATTGAAAACGCAGTCGAAATACTAAACTGAAAGGAAACTACACTAAAAACAAATACTCACAAGCTGTGGAACCTGAAGAAATGGGAACATGTCCATGACCTCTCATGTTGATTTTGTCATTAAATCAACTCTTTTAAAAAGAGCGCATCTCATTAGATTTTTGATATGTTGGTGTAGTCAGGTTGTCTTTTACATAGTTCAGCATTTATCACAGTAATGTGCTCCTGAAAACTTAATTGATCTTCTCTAGTATTTTCCAGGTTTAATATAATCTGAAAAAAGTAGTAAATAACACAATTCCTATTGTTTATCTACAATCTCCTTGCATTACTGGTCAATAACCAAGCAATTTTAACACATTTGAGTGAAGAAGGATAAAACAGACGAACCTCCTGGGACTGGGTGGAAACCGGATTATCAGTACACAGGAGAACTGGAAAGTTTGCAGTCTTGCATCTTTTTGTTTGCTGAAATGAGCAAAATACAGTTCATATAAGGAAAATATTTAGAAGTAACATAGCACAAATAACTGAAAATCAATTATCAGTAGAATTAAAGCATTCATTCACCCAAAAAAAACATTCTGTCTCCATTTACTGGTTTACCTTTGTTGTTCCAAACCCACATAACTTTTATTCATGGATGTCAAGAATAATAAAAAAACTTGATTTGGCCGTATGTCTCATACTGCAGATTAAAAACTAATCTTAGGATCAGAAAACACAAAATTTAACAGTTTGCAACAAGCACAACAAAACTTACCGATGTAAGGAAACTTGTGACACGGTCGGTTCAGGCTCTTTCGTGTTTTAGTGTAAATCCGCTGTAGAAACATTGACAACTTAATTACTAATGGGTTTAAAGCTTATAAAAAGTAAATTACTTGAAAATATTATTTCTCTGACTTACCACAACAATATTTCTGTCAGACCATCAGTTTAAATCAGCAGACGGGGATCAATCTCTTCTTTACCGCTGGAATTCAAAAACGTGCACTGCACTCGCCAGACAGCGCTGCATAAATATGCTCGCGCAAATGCAAACAAATTGTTTACTTTGTAAAATAAATGAAAATAATGAGTTTATTACTTTTTGTTTATGTTTGGGGTTCAACAGATAAAAACAAATTTATCCATAAAGCAAAACTGTTAAATTGTGGTACGTCATAATTTCACATAAATGACAAAGAATGAAATTAAAGAGCAGCAAACAAGGCTATAAGTAAGGGACCCTTTACATATTGCATCTTTTTGAGCTCAAGTTCGTTATTAAAAATGTAGGCGCACAGTATGCGCGCTCCTAATGGAAGAGACCCGTGTTCATTGTTCCAGAATCATTTGAGACAGTTTGGGGATCGCGAATCATTTGAATCAGTTTGGGAGTTCTGAGCGGGATCATGAATCATTTGAGTCAGTTTGGGAGTTCGTAGCGGGATCGCGAATCATTTGAGTCAGTTCGGGAGTTCGTAGCGGGATCGCGAATCATTTGAGTCAGTTTGGGAGTTCGTAGCGGGATCGCGAATCATTTGAGTCAGTTCGGGAGTTCGTAGCGGGATCGCGAATCATTTGAGTCAGTTCGGGAGTTCGTAGCGGGATCGCGAATCATTTGAGTCAGTTCGGGAGTTCGTAGCGGGATCGCGAATCATTTGAGTCAGTTCGGGAGTTCGGAGCTGGTTCGCGAATCATTTGAGTCAGTTTGGGGTTCGCGAATCATAGCTCTATATGGATAGGCATTTTTAACTAATTTAGTAGCTAGTTATAATTAAGTTTTACGCGCATGTTTAGGTGTGATATGTGAACTGTATTTTTTGTTTTAATGATGGGCCTTTTAACAGTATTAAGTGTATTCAAAAACTAAACAAATCGTGCCTAAAAAGTGCACGCATCTAGGCTAATGTAAAGTTACATGATGAACTCGTGCGCATGGCGCGTGCGCATTTTGAGTGCGTTCTTTCACTGCATTATTCAATGTATTCAAATGCATTTATGAATTCATGTGAATGATCACAAAATTCAAGATATGGGGGTTAGAAAATGTATATATTTATATCATTTTACGTAGTTAATTAATATCACACGAAGAGTGTCATCTCAGTTTTTCTCCAAAAATCAGTTACTACAAACAATAATTTAATTACAAATACAAAATGTTGCAGAATAATGTAATTTATGAATGAATAATAGCCTAAAGAACCTTTGTGCCAAAAGGGTTCTTTCTTGTCATCATATAACCTTTTTTAGCATAAAAGGTTCTTTGGAGTTGAGTAAAGAACCCTATGGTTCTATATAGAACCCCAATGAACCCTTTTTTTCTAAGAGAGTAGAGATGGAGGCGGCAAAGAAAACTGGGGAGTAACGGCGCTGTTTTTGGCAAAACATGATTTTGACGACTTCATTAAGTTTAATTAAAAGATTTTTCATTTTGAATGAATTGTATCTTATTTTTGATCAATGTTTTATCAATCAATTGCCCGTATTTAATAAATAAGAAGCAAATATATAGCAGATAATGTAATAAGGCTCCAGCATGCTTGCATTGCACATGAACTGGAGGACGCCGAAACTCTGCTTGTGTCTCACAGATTTGAGAAATATAGACTATACATTACAGAAAGCTTGAAATGTCTACTTTTAAACGGAAATATTAAAAGAAAATAAATTGGCTACTCTTATTATGTAATCCATATGAAATGTGCATTTCTCTCTGGTGGCGAGTCCACATGGTCAACTTCATCTCAGCAGCGACACAGAAAACACCAGTTTATTACTAAACAATTAAATGTCTCCTTGCTAATTTAGACACATTCATAATCACTACTTTAACCAGTTCTTTGTGGCAAGCCTTATGTGTGCGGTCATAACGCTTATTATCGTGTAGGCTATAGCCTAATTAAATTAATATAAAGGGGCGATTTGTCCACGAATGGCTTAAATGAAATATCCTGTATCACCTCACTGTTGCAAATGTCCATCTTTAAAGTATGAACATCATTTATCCACACATCCACCCACAAACAAACTTTAGTCAAAAATCGTCAGACACAATGAAGAACACATCTTGATGCATAGAAAGAAAAGCTACAGGAAAGTGATGCTTTGTGTTTTCAGAGAGATGCGGTCACCAAGTCACTGAGATGTAACTTCTGGCCACCCAGACTTTGACTTTCTGTAACACAGAGTTTAAACAGAATGTTTTTGTTTGTTTGTTTTTTCCACGATGACAAAATTAATTCTACACCTTACACTGTTGAGATGTAATGCATGGTATGGACACTGCAGTTATCCTGCAGTTATATTTTTAAATGTAAAAAAGAATTTGGTAATTAATGCAAATGTTTCAATTGCATTACATTATTTGGATTAAAGTTACATGTAAAAAAAATAAGAAAAAAATAGATAGATAACATTTTAAAAATATAAAGGTTTTGAAACAATGAGCAGCTTTGTTACAGTCAAGCATGATCAGTTAAAAGATTAATAATGTAATTTAGTTTTTCAGAAAAATATGGGTTTTGAAAAACGTTTTAGGTGAATTCACAGAAACTTTGACTTTTTTCTTCATTAAGGGCAGAAATGTTCAGTGTTATGAGCACCAAATAAATAACAGCAGTGGAAATGAACATATAAAATGAATGAGCACACAAAACAGGTAAGGTCACAGATAAAAATTATCATTAACTTGGAAATAACTGACCATAGTTCACTGAAAAGAACAATACTCTAAAAACTAAAGGTGCCTCAGAAATCCTTTTGAGTGCTCGAGGAACTAAAAAATGTAAATCTACAAATCAGCCACAGTATATTCAACTAAAATTGTAAAAAGAAAAAAAAAATATTTTCCCCTTCAGATTGCACCTTTATCTGCCTTTGTGTGATTTTAAATATATATCGTTCTATAACTTAAATACTGCAATAACTAAAAATAGTTTTATTGAAATAGACTAAATGTTATATCATTTGAAGGTGGATAGTTTCCCTTGAAACTTTAAAAATATTACTGAACTAAATATGGCTCAACACGCTAATTTTAACAATCAGTACAAGAGTAATATTTAGATTTATTAAATTTGTGGGACGAAATGGAGACTACAATCACAAGAGCACAAACAATCATTTTTAGTCAGCTTTACTCATTATGTTCACTTTAAGTCATTGTAACTCTCTTCTTTTACTTTTCTGAACTATTTGTTTTTGTTTATGTCATTTTTTTAAATAGTTACACATCCATGTGTAATTTACACATAACTTACATTAAACCATTTTTTATATATAATTTTCTCTCAGAGCATCCAGTATAACTTACATGAGTTCTCTTAAAATCTCGAAGGATTAACAGAGCAGCACGATGTAAGTATTTATTTATTTGACATTGAAATAACTGAAATATTTTTCTGTTCTTTTTTTTTTTATTATCTTCTGATAAATCCTAGCCTTGCCGAACCTGTTACATGATGATCCTGCTGTGCTGGACTTTATATGATAAAAGAGGTAAGTCTGAGTTTGTGCACGTGTGTATACATATATATAGTGTACACACACACATTACATACACTGTGTGTGTTATTGTTATAGACATTGTGCATTTAATTACTCCACAACCATTAATCAATTCACTAATATGACAAAAAATAGTCTTGAGCTTTGCTGACATCTGATGGACAAAGTTTGGTACTGCACCTAAAACAAATCCTGAAAGCTCATTTTTTAAGATATCAGTTTAAGATATAAGTTTAACATGTTTTATAAAATATTTTCTATAATAAAAATGTTGTCATAAACTAAAACCTCTATAACATTTCTGTTTCACTTAAACTTTTTTTTTTTCAGCTCAACAATGAACTGCCAAGGTTCTTCCTTAAGGGGGGGGGGGGGGGTGAACTGCTATTTCATGCATACTGAGTTTTTTACACTGTTAAAGAGTTGGATTCCCATGCTAAACATGGACAAAGTTTCAAAAATTAAGTTGTACGTTTGAAGGAGTATTTCTGTTCCAAAAATACTCCTTCCAGTTTGTCAGAAGTTTCGGAAAGTTTTTTTCGAGTATGGCTCTGTGTGACGTTAGATGGAGAGGAATTTCCTTATATGGGTCCTGAGGCACTTCTGCCGGAAGAGCACGTGATAGCAGAGCAATTCACTGATCAGAGCAAGAGCAAAAAGTCACAAAAGGAGTGTTTTTTTGATTGCCAGGGCAAGACAACCCTGCACAGATTACCAAAAAAAAAAAAAAAAAAAAAAAAAAAACAGCATTAAGGGACCAGTGGATGGAGTTTATTTTTACAGAGCATCAACGGAGTTGTGTTTGTGTTTGTTCCCTGCATTTGGAAGATGCTTGTTTTACAAACAAGGCCCAGTTTGACAACGGATTTGCACATCGTTTATTTCTTAAGGATAATGCAATCCCAACGAAAAAGGGTCACGATCGTGTGTTGGAATCGCAGGCGGTGAGTAAAACTGCTTCAAATATCTCTGTGTTGTTAACTTAGCTATCAGTGCGTAAGCACATCAAGTAAACAACATGGGATGTTGGCATCAAACTGCACTTTCCACATGTACACTTAAAAAAAAAAAAAAAAGACGACATAAAGTGGAACTTAGTCATTTTCCAAAACCGCTAAGCAAATATATACAGTTTCAGTACATACCACATAGAGACGCCTTTGCTGATGCTGCTCTTGTTAAATTTCAGCCTCTGGATCTGATTCTGGATCATAAATAAACGGCTGAATCTGACTGTTAGCCATGGTTTGTTTTGGATTGTTTTTTTCCTCATGGTAATGTCACAGCTTCCACATGCTCTCAACGCAAAAGCTTACTGGCGCTGGTGATTCTTTAGCTCCGCCCACACGCCACGCCTCCAGCCGGTCGTGTTTTTCCGGGAAAAAACGGTACAGACTATCTTTCTCTTATAAATATAATAAAACTAAAGACTTTTTGGAGTTATGAAGGATGCAGTACTACTCTATAGGTACTCAAGATTAACAGGATATTGAGTGAAAACCAGCATTTCACCCCCCCCCCCCCCTTTAAAATGTGTCCAAACTTATTTCTGTGCTCCAAAACTTCCAATAAACTTCCATATAAGGAAGTTTAATGAAAGTTTTATTCACACTGACGTTTTTGTCCTCTAAATACCTCAGAGTAATATTTTGAACTGGTGCTCAGGGTTAAAGTCATTTAGGGGACTGAAAGTCCTGCCCTGTCGGGGATATAACCCCCAATAACCAAAACTAGCAAGTACAACCCTCGAGAAGTGTGATAAGATTACCAGAGCCGTTCCTATCGTGAAGCTGATGGTCAAATATGTGACAGACTCTTTAAAATGTGACGGTGAAAGTCGAACAGTATCTAAAAAAGAGGAGAAAACAGACTTGAACCAGCACAAATATTAAAGTCTTTTTAAACTACTCATGACCACCTTTACTTTTTTTGAATGCTCTGCTAAATACAACTATTCTGAAAATCAAGCAGTGCTTGTTAGGGCCCGAGCACCGAGGTGCGAGGACCCTCTTGTATCTGCTTTGTTTTTTATTAGGGCCCGAGCACCGAGGTGCGAGGACCCTCTTGTATCTGCTTTGTTTATTAGGGCTCAAGCCCGAAGGGGCGAAGAGCCCTATTGTTCTTCTAAGGATTATTCTTATTATTTTTTTTATTTTTTATTTAACCTTCCGGGGGTTTTTAGGGGCCTTAACATGCTCAAAAACTCTTGAAAATTGGCACACACATTGGAATCTGCGGCCATCAGGATGCCGCAGAGGCTGGGACCCGGGCGTGGCACAGGGACTCTACAGCGCCCCCTGGAACACCTTCAGAAATCTTGAACCATAGCTCACACAGACTTGCATGTATTTATATGAAACTCGGTACACTTATAGATCTCATTGAGCCGAACAACTTTCACACTTTATGTCATAGGCTCCGCCCAACAGGAAGTCAGCTATTCAGGGCTGTTTGAAAAAAGCATGCTCTGGAATTTGAAATACTCCTCTGAGGTTTTCAACCCGTTCGCCACGAAACTCGGTGAACATGATCTCAAGACATTGGGGACGAAAAATTGCGAGGGGATTTTTGATATCTTGAACGGTTTGCCCGTAGCGAGGCGTGGAAATTATGGCGAGAAATGAGAAACAGGAAATGTCTAATAACATCCACATACATTTCCTGAATTTGATCAAACTTCATTGGTTTGTTCGTTGTATGATACCGATCGTATATATGTGACTATTAAGAGTCAACGTTATAGCGCCACCAACTGGCAGCAGGAAGTGAGTCATTTTCAAAATGTTTTGAATTCAGCATCTTATTTTTACTCGATTTACTTAAAACTTCATCAGAATAATGACAAAACACGGCCGATGTAAATCTGTTGTGGGGATATTGATATCTGATATGGCGTTGCCATGGCAACGTGTCAAACTTGAATGTTCTGTTATGATGAGTTTGAGGCAGACACCAACCTCAGATTTACATGAAACTAAAAACACATATCAGTATTAGTGATAGCTAGACAATGGGAAAAGCTTTTAAAAGGGCGTGAATGAGGCATGCTATAGCGCCACCTTTTGTCAAAAGTGGGGGGTTTCGTTTTAGCTACAGACACCAAACTTGGTACATAAATTGTTCTTATCAAGACGGACAACTTTCTAATTCACAGTCATCAGCTACGACCAACAGGAAGTCGGCTATTTTGATTTGAATATTTAAATTGAGCTCTGATTTAATGCATTCTCCTCAGAGGAAATGTTCACTATACTCACCAAACTTTGTCTACATGTTGAAAAAACATTGAGGAACTTAAATTGCGAACGGATTTTGGTTAGCTTGAACCGTTTTGTCGTGGTGATTTTTTGAAATGACAGTAAAAAGGGAATCATTAATTGTCTTGTATTTTTAAATTGCAGCTTCCAAACACTTAAAAAAAATACATCTTCATACAGAGATCAAATCATTCTGAGGACATATGCATAGTTTCATGACCTTACAACACTGTATGATTAAAAGAAAATTAAAAAAAACTGTCAGACATCTCAACTCACTCTGTCCCTCTGTTTGAGCAATGTATGTGTGCTGACTGAGTGCATGTGTGTGTGTGAGTGTGTGTGTGTGAGTGGGGGATGGGCATGAGCTGAGTGGCAGACACAATGAGAGAGAGAGAGAGAGACTTAATCATCTCTTTAATCACTAGAAAAAAAAATGTATTTTAAATTGTTATTTTTTGTTGCTGTTGCTAACATTGCTGTTTTCATTACAGCTTAAGAAATCTCTTAGGCCTTATCCTTTTCTGACAGTTTCAGGAATTAAAAACAAAATTCTAAAAATACTTATTTGTGCTGCAAATAATAATTTCAACTCATTTGATACTGACCTATTCCATCCTGTGACATGACATGTATCTACATTTTTAAAATCTCATGGATGTAACAGTAAAACTGTTCAGTTCACAGATCAAGACTAAGCTTCTTTCACAAATGCTTATAAGTCATTAAAGGATTTAATAACACTGTAAAATAATGTCTAATTTGTTAACATTAGTAAATGCATTGGTAACACTTTATAATAACTGCACTCATTAGTAAATAGTCAGTTTATGCTTTATAAAGCCTTGTCCCAATATTAATAGTCAGTAGTAAGCAGTTTATAAATACAGCTATAAATAGCTTGTTCTTGGTTTATAAGCACATTTATTAAAAAGGAGAGTAAAGGGTCAGTTATCTTCCTATGAAAAATAAAAAAATTAAAATAAACAAACAACAACACAGATTGATACAGAACTCAGAAATGTTATTGTGGATTTATGATCAAATCAGCCTGTAAATGAATCATACTCCTCCAAGAAGACACAAGTAGTTCACACCAAACTTTTTCAACATGATGCCAATATACTGAAGATGTTAAATTGCGAATGGGCTTAAGATACCTTAAATGGTGTGGCCATACCGATTTATTAAAGTAACATAAAAAAATACAATAGTTATTTTACTATATCTTTATCATTCTTCATTCCAACTCTTCATAATTTTTTATATACGTAGAAGTCATCATTTGAAAGAAGCACAGTAAGTTTCATAGCTTTATCATGTCCAGGAGCCACCATAAAATTAAAACTATCATAACATATAAATCAAGCTTGCAATTCTTAGTACCAATAATGGCCACCAGAAGGCGCTATAGGATTACTTTTAAATAATTATTGTAGAAACGAATATGATTTAAATAATTTATAGAAATCTTTCAAAGAAAAATATGTATTTTACTGATAAAATTACCCTCACTTAATTAGAATAATATGCTGAAGTATTGTGAAATACTGTGTATTAAGAATAATTCTTTATAGGCTTTATGGACAGATAAGTTTGGAGTGACTCTTGAAGGATCAGTACCACATCCTCTTTTACCACTGTTTAAAGAATTTATCTTACAGAACAGTTGCAAATTAATTTTGGATGGTGATTTTTTGAAATAACAGTAAAAAAGGAACCAGTAAATGTCTTTTATTTTTTTAAGTGCAGCTTCTAAACACTTCAACAAAATGTACACATAGAAGACAAGTCATGCTATATGCATAGTTTCATGACTATACAACACTATATGGATGAGAGAAAATTAAAAAACTACCATACATCTGATGTCACTCTGTCCCTCTGTCACTGTGGGTAATGTGTGTGTGTGTGTGTTTGTGTGTTAAGTGTTTGTGTGTTAAGTGTGTGTGTGTTAAGTGTGCGGCTGAGTTTTTGTGAATGTGTGAGAGAGGGGATGGGCTTGGTGTCAGAGAGAGAGAGAGAGAGAGAGAGAGAGGGAGGGAGGGAGACTTAATCATCTCTTTAATCACCAGCAGAAAAAAAATAAGCAATTTTGTGTTGTTGTTGTTTTTTCATCATTACAGCTTAAGAAATATCTTAGGCCTCAACATCAACTGTTGCTGCTTTATATAGCCTTCTCCCAAAATTAATAGTCATTAGTAAGCATTTTATAAATACAGGTATAATTAAATTGTTCATGGTTTATATGCACATTTATTTTGAGGAGATTAAAGGCTGTAATCTAACTAAAAAAAAAATAATAATAAAAAAATAAAAAAATAAACAAACACAGAACTCAGAAACATTTATTTCAAGATGCAATAAAAGAAAACTGTACACTATATATATATATATATATATATATATATATATATATATATATATATATATATATATATATATATATATATATATATATATATATACAATTGCATAAGTTTATATAAAATTTTTATCAAGTGTACAGCTAATAATAATAATAATAATAATAATAATAATAATAATAATAATAATAATAATGCATTTTACTTAAGGCGCCTTTCAAACCACTCAAGGTCACCGTACAACAAGGAACAACAGTAACAATATTAAAACAAAAAATAACAGCAAATAACAATGTCAATAAAAAACCGCAATAATATTAGAATAGCACAACATATTGTGGAATACTATATTAAGACTTTATATATAGGCTTTATGAACAGATAGGTTTTGAGAGATTCTTGAAGTACTAGCATCACCTCCTCTTGTACGACGGTTTGAGGAATATATCTTCCAGATAGTACCGCCGCTCCCTATATGCAGAATATACGCAGTCTTCGTAGGGCACCAACTCCCAGAGGGGGCACCATCCCAGTAGCTCAAAAAAAATAAAACATGCGCCATTCTCCCATCCGCGCTCGCAACCGCTCGGACATTTGCGGATGAATGTTCGTAATTGATGGATGGACATCTATGCCCGGGTAAAAGACATCAGCAATCCGGCACAGAGAAAAGAAAAATAAAGTAAAAAACAAAACAAAAACAGGCATAAATTTGGCTTGACATTGGACATTCGAGAGTCTCAAATTTAGGGACCTTCTCTAAAGTTACATGTGATATTGTTATACACTTTTCTAACATCAGTAGCATTTGAAGAGAATTACTTAGTCATAAAAACAACTGTAATTGTTCATCTACGTGACAGCTATAATGCACAATTAAATTGAATGTTTGATATTTATTAAAACAAACTGTAAGTCATATATAAATTATGCTACTTTTTCACATGGACTCAATAGCATTTGAGGAGAAAGAATTGCAGTCATAAAACAATTTTAATGTGTTAATTTAGGTGTCAGCTACAATGCACACCTTATACATTTATATATATATTAAAATAAAGTGTTACTAAAGTTATATATATATTGTTCTGTGTATGTGATTTCAAAGTCTAGATGGGTCGGATTAACCCTTTAACTGCCGTATCCCTTAAAACTTGATTGCCAGAGGGTTACTGTAAATGCTTATGCCCGCTGGGCACAGTTTTCCCGATGCCACCGGGGTGGCGTTGCACTGACGGCTTGAGCCCGCCATCGCTGCTTGCAGCTATATTTATTATTATTATTCTTCTTCTTCTTCTCCCGAATGAATCGCATTTTTGAGGGCTTTAACATGCTCAAAAAGTCATGAAACTTTGCACACGCGTCAAACCTGGTGAAAATTTTCGTCTGATATAGGATTCAGAAGAGGGTGTGGCAAAATGGCTCGACAGCGCCACCTATGCCAAGAAAATCAACAGCCTTCAAGCTATGTTTCACTTACATGCACGAAAATTGGCACACATATGTAACACACCAATACCTACAAAAAAGACTCTTGGAGCGAAATTCTAAACCCAACAGGAAGTCAGTTATTTTTAATATTATGAGCATATTTTGTGTAATTTTGGTCATTTCCATGTGTTGTATTTTAACGAACTCCTCCTAGAGATTTCTTCAAATCAACACCAAATTTGGTATGCCTAATCTAAAGGCCTTTGCGATGTTAAATTGCGAAGATCTTGAGTTTTCGTTGAAGGGCGTGTCCGTGGCGGCCTGGCGAATTTCGATGATTCGCCATGAAAAATGAAGTTGCTATAACTCACACATACAATGTCCAATCTGCCCCAAACTTCATATGTTTGATGAGACTCCGAACCTGAACAGATTGACATGCCCATATTCAGTTATAGTCATAGCGCCACCTATTGGCAACAGGAAGTGACATATTTTACGCTGCGACGAACTACTCCTAGAAATTTTATGACATCAATGTCTTTTTTGTGGTCAGTCTAATCTAAAGGCCTGTGCGATGTTCAGTTGTGAAGATCTTGAGTTTTCGTTAAAAGGCTTGTTCATGGTGCCGCGACGAATTTCGATGTCTCGCCATGGGAATTAAAGATGTTATAACTCAGGCAAAAAATGTCCGATCTTCCCCAAACTTCACATATGTGATAAGAGGCCTGGCCTGAACAGATCTGCAGGCCAATATTCCACCGGGTGTGGCAGAATGGCTCTATAGCGCCACCTATACACTTTCAACGGAGTGCGCCTCGAGTTATGTTTCACGTACATGTACAAAAATTGGTACACACATGTAACACACCAATACCTACAAAAAAGTCTCTTGGTACGAAATCCGGATCCCAACAGGAAGTCGGTTATTTTGAATTTTCCCTTCAAAATTGGTGTTGTTTTTGCCATTTTCAGGGGTTGTACTTTAACAAACTCCTCCTAGAGATTTATTCAGATCAACACCAAACTTGGTCAGTGTAATCTAAAGCCATTTGCGATGTTAAATTGCGAAGGACTTGAGGTTTCGTTAAAGGGCGTGTCCATGGCGGCCTCACAAATTTCGATGTTTCGCCATGAAAAAGGAAGTTGCTGTAACTCAGACATATAATGTCCAATCTGTCCCAAACTTCACATGTTGGATGAGAATCTTGACCTGAACAGATCTACATGCCCATATTCATTTATAGTCATAGCGCCACCTATTGGCAACAGGAAGTGACATATTTTACACTGCGACGAACTACTCCTAGAAATTTTATTACATCAATGTATTTTTTGTGGTCAGTCTAATCTAAAGACCTGTGTGATGTTTAGTTGTGAAGATCTTGAGTTTTTGTTAAAAGGCATGTCCATGGCGCCGTGACGAAGTTCGATGTTTCGTCATGGGAATAAAAGATGTTATAACTCAGGCATAAAGTGTCCGATCTTCCCCAAACTTCACATGTGTGATAAGAGTCCTGGCCTGAACACATCTGAAGGCCAATATTCCATTGGGTGTGGCAAAATGGCTCGATAGCGCCACCTATAAACTTTCAACGGAGTGCATATACACATTCAATGGAGTGCGCCTCGAGCTATTTTTCACGTACATGTACAAAAATCGGTACACACATGTAACACACCAATACCTACAAAAAAGTATCTTGGTACGAAATCCGAATCCCATCAGGAAGTCGGTTATTTAGAATTTTCTTGGCAAAATTGGCGTTGTTTTTGCCATTTTCAGGGGTTGTACTTGAACAAACTACTCCTAGAGATATATTCAGATCAACACCAAACTTGGTCAGTTAAATCTAAAGGCCTTTGCGATGTTAAATTGTGAAGATTTTGAGGTTTCGTTAAAGGGCGTGTCCATGGCGGCCTGAGAAATTTTGATGTTTCGCCATGAAAAAGGAAGTTGCTTTAACTCAGACATACAATGTCCAATCGGCCCCAAACTTCACATGTTAGATAAGACTTCTGCCCTTAACAGATCTACATGCCCATATTCAGTTATACTCATAGCGCCACCTGCTGGCAACAGGAAGTTACATGTTTTATGCTGCGACAAACTACTCCTAGAATTTTTTTTAGATTCATGTATTTTTTTGTGGTCAGTCTATGAGTTTAAATGCATGTTTCTCACCGTTCACCTATTTACTAAAGCCACTCGCTGCCGGTGAGCCCGTGTGCGAGGGCCCTTTCATCGCTGCTTGCAGCTTTAATTAGGGCTCAAGCCCGAAGGGGCGAAGAGCCCTATTGTTCCCCTAAGGATTATTCTTATTATTATTATTATTATTTTTATTTTTTTTTAAACCTTCCGGGCATTTTTGGGGGCCTTAACATGCTCAAAAACTCTTGAAAATTGGCACACTCATTGGAATCTGCGGCCATCAGGACGCCACAGAGACTGGGACCCGGGCGTGGCACAGGGGCTCTACAGCGCCCCCTGGAACACCGTCAGAAATCTTGAACCATAGCTCACACACGCTTGCATGTATTTATATGAAACTCACTACACTTATAGATCTCATTGAGCTGAACAACTTTCGTGCTCTATGTCATAGGCTCCGCCCAACAGGAAGTCAGCTATTCAGGGCTGTTTAAAAAAAGCATGCTCTGGAATTTGAAATACTCCTCTGAGGTTTTCAACCCGTTCGCCACGAAACTAGGTGAACATGATCTCAAGACATTGGGGATGAAAAATTGCGAGGGGATTTTTGATATCTCGAACGGTTTTCTCGTGGCGAGGCGTTGAAATTATGGCGAGAAATGAGAAACAGGAAATGTCTAATAACATCCACATACATTTCCTGAATTTGATCAAACTTCATTGGTTTGTTCGTTGTATGATACTGATCGTATATATGTGACTATTAAGAGTCAACATTATAGCGCCACCAACTGGCAGCAGGAATTGTGTCTTTTTCCAAATGCTTTGAATTCAGCATCTTATTTTTACTCTATTTACTTAAAACTTCATCAGAATAATGACAAAACACGGCCGATGTAAATCTGTTGTGGGGATATTGATATCTGATATAGTGTTGCCATGGCAACGTGTCAAACTTGAATGTTCTGTTATGGTGAGTTTGAGGCAGACAACAAGCTCAGATTTACATGAAACTCAAAACACATATCAGTATTAGTGATAGCTAGACAATGGCAAAAGCTTTTAAAAGGGCGTGAAGGAGGCACTCTATAGCGCCACCTTTTGTCAAAAGTGGGGGGGTTAGTTTTAGCTACAGACACCAAACTTGGTACATAAATTGTTCTTTTCAAGACGGACAACTTTCTAATTCACAGTCATCAGCTACGACCAACAGGAAGTCGGCTATTTTGATTTGAATATTTAAATTGAGCTCTGATTTAATGCATACTCCTCACAGGAAATGTTCACTATACTCACCAAACTTTGTCTACATGTTGAAAAAACATTGAGGAACTTAAATTGCGAACGGATTTTGGTTAGCTTGAACGGTTTTGTCGCGGTGATTTTTTGAAATGACAGTAAAAAGGGAAATATTAATTGTCTTGTATGTTTAAATTGCAGCTTCCAAACACTTCAAAGCATTTTTTCATACAAAGATAAAATCATTCTGAGGAAATATGCATAGTTTCACGACTTTACAACACTGTATGGATAACAGAAAATTAAAAAACTGTCAGACTTCTCAACTGACATGATCTCACTCTGGCCACTCTGTCTGTGTGAGGAAAGGGAGGGGGAGAGGGAGGGGGAGTGTGAGGGGGTTGGTGACTGTGAACGTTTGGTGACTGACAGTGTGTGTGGATTGTAGGGAGGGGCTGTCTGGCAGAGAGAGAGAGAGAGAGAGAGAGAGAGAGAGAGACCTAATCATCCCTTTAATAATAAGGAAAAAAAATCAGTATTTTAAATTGTTATTGTTTTTGTTGTTGCTAATGGTGGTGTTTTTTCCTTTCATTACAGGTTAAGAAATCTCTTAGGCCTTATCCTTTTCTGACAGTTTTAGGGATTTAAAAACATCCTAAGAATCCTTATTTGTGCTGCAAATAATAATTTCAAACTCATTTGATACTGACCTATGACAACCTGTGACGTTACATGACATTTATTAATCTCATGGATGTAACAGTAAAACTATTCAACTGACAGATAAAGCTGCAATGCAAAACTATTTCACAAATGCGTATAGGTCATTAAAATCATTACAAAACACTAATAAATTATTTAAGGATTTGGTAACACTGTAAAATAATGTCTAATTTGTTAACATTAGTAAATGCATTGGTAACACTTTATAATAACTGCACTCATTAGCTAAGCATTAGTAAATAGTTCATGATTATTAAGCCTTTTCCCTCAATAATAGTCATTATTAAGCAGTAATACATCTATAAATAAATTGTTCTTGGTTTAAAAGCACATATATTACAAAATAGATTAAAGTCTCAGTTGTCTTATAAAATAAATGATTAAACACAACCCAGTTTGATTCAGAATTCAGAAATAATTATTTCAAGATGCATTAAAAGGAAACTGTACACTTGAATAGCTTTTGAGCAATTCTTGAAGGATTAGCATCACCTCCTCTTGTATGATGGTTTGAGGAATATATCTTCCAGATAGTACATCCGCTCCCTATATGCAGAGTATGCAGTCTTCGTAGGGCACCAACTCCCAGAGGGGGCACCATCCCAGTTGCTCAAAAAAAAAAAAAAAAAAAAAATCAAACATGCGCCATTCTCCCATGCGCGCTCGCGACCGCTCACACCTCATGTTTGCGGCCGAATGTTCGTAATTGATGGATGGACATCTATGCCTGGGTATAGGACATCAGCAATCCGGCACAGAGAAAAGAAAACTAAAGAAAAAAAAAACAGGCATAAAGTTGTATTGACATTGGACACTTGAGAGTCTCAAATTTAGGGCCGGTCTCTAAAGTTACATGTGATATTGTTATACACTTTTCTAACGTCAGTAGCATTTGAAGAGAATGACTTACAGTCATAAAAACAACTGTAATTGTTCATCTAGGTGACAGCTATAATGCACAATTAATTTGAATGTTTGATATTTATTACAACAAACTGTAAGTCATATGTAAATTATGCTACTTTTTCACATGGGCTCAAATGCAAATTTGAAGCTCAATAGCATTTGAGAAGAAAGACTTGCAGTCACAAAACAATTGTAATGTGTTCATATAGGTGTCAGCTACAATGCACACCTTATACATTTTTTATAAATATAAAAATAAAGCGTTACTAAAGTTATATATATTGTTCTGTGTATGTGATTTTCAAAGTCTAGATTGGTCGGATTAACCCTTTAACTGCTGCATCCCTTAAAACTTGATTGTCAGAGGGTTACTGTAAATGCTTATGCCCGCTGGGCACAGTTTTCCCGATGCCACCGGGGTGGCGTTGCACTGATGGCTTGAGCCCGACATCACTGCTTGCAGCTATATTTATTATTATTCTTCTTCTTCTTCTTCTTCTTCTCCCGAATGAATCGCATTTTTGAGGGCTTTAACATGCTCAAAAAGTCATGAAACTTTGCACACTCGTCAAACCTGGTGAAAATTTTCGTCTGATATAGGATTCAGAAGAGGGTGTGGCAAAATGGCTCGACAGCGCCACCTATACCAAGAAAATCAACAGCCTTCCAGCTATGTTTCACGTACATGCACGAAAATTGGCACACATATGTAACACACCAATACCTACAAAAAAGACTCTTGGAGCGAAATTCTAAACCCAACAGGAAGTCGGTTATTTGTAATATTATGAGCATATTTTGTGTAATTTTGGTCATTTCCATGGGTTGTATTTTAACGAACTCCTCCTAGAGAGTTCTTCAAATCAACACCAAATTTGGTATGCCTAATCTAAAGGCCTTTGCGATGTTAAATTGCGAAGATCCTGACTTTTCGTTGAAGGGCGTGTCCGTGGCGGCCTGGCGAATTTCGATGATTCGCCATGAAAAATGAAGTTGCTATAACTCACACATACAATGACCAATCTGCCCCAAACTTCACATGTTTGATGAGACTCCGAACCTGAACAGATTGACATGCCCATATTCAGTTATAGTCATAGCGCCACCTATTGGCAACAGGAAGTGACATATTTTACGCTGCGACGAACTACTCCTAGAAATTTTATGACATCAATGTCTTTTTTGTGGTCAGTCTAATCTAAAGGCCTGTGCGATGTTCAGTTGTGAAGATCTTGAGTTTTCGTTAAAAGGCTTGTTCATGGCGCCGCGACGAAGTTCGATGTCTCGCCATGCGAATAAAAGATGTTATAACTCAGGCATAAGATGTCCGATCTTCCCCAAACTTCACATGTGTGATAAGAGTCCTGGCCTGAACAGATCTTCAGGCCAATATTCCACCGGGTGTGGCAGAATGGCTCTATAGCGCCACCTATACACTTTCAACGGAGTGCGCCTCGAGCTATGTTTCACGTACATGTACAAAAATTGGTACACACATGTAACACTCCAATACCTACAAAAAAGTCTGTTGGTACGAAATCCGGATCCCAACAGGAAGTCGGTTATTTTGAATTTTCCCTTCAAAATTGCTGTTGTTTTTGCCATTTTCAGGGGTTGTACTTTAACGAACTCCTCCTAGAGATTTATTCAGATCAACACCAAACTTGGTCAGTGTAATCTAAAGCCCTTTGCGATAATGAATTGCGAAGGACTTGACGTTTCGTTAAAGGGCGGGTCCATGGCGGCCTGACAAATTTCGATGTTTCGCCATGAAAAAGGAAGTTGCTGTAACTCAGACATACAATGTCCAATCTGCCCCAAACTTCACATGTTGGATAAGACTCTTGACCTGAACAGATCTACATGCCAATATTCAGTTATAGTCATAGCGCCACCTATTGGCAACAGGAAGTTACATATTTTACACTGCGACAAACTACTCCTAGAAATTTTATGACATCAATGTCTTTTTTGTGGTCAGTCTAATCTAAAGACCTGTGTGATGTTTAGTTGTGAAGATCTTGAGCTTTTGTTCAAAGGTGTGTCCATGGCGCCGTGATGAAGTTCGATGTCTCGCCATGGGAATAAAAGATGTTATAACTCAGGCATAAAATGTCCGATCTTGCCCAAACTTCACTTGTGTGATAAGGGTCCTGGCCTGAACAGATCTGAAGGCCAATATTCCATCGAGTGTGGCAAAATGGCTCAATAGCGCCACCTATTCCCTTTTCAACGGAGTGCGTATACACTTTAAACGGAGTGCGCCTTGAGCTATGTTTCACGTACATGTACAAAAATCGGTACACACATGTAACACACCGATATCTACGAAAAAGTCTCTTGGTACGAAGTCCGAATCCCAACAGGAAGTCAGTTATTTCGAATTTTCTCTGCAAAATTATTGTTGTTTTGGCCATTTTCAGGGGTTGTACTTTAAAGAACTCCTCCTAGATATTTATTCAGATCAACACCAAACTTGGTCAGTGTAATCTAAAGCCTTTTGCGATCTTAAATTGCGAAGATCTTGAGGTTTCGTTAAACGGCGTGTACATGGCGGCCTGACAAATTTCATTGTTTCGCCATGAAATAGGATGTTGTTGTAACTCAGGCATAAAATGTCCAATCCTCCCCAAACCTCACATGTTCGATAAAAGTCCTGCCCTGAACACATCTGAAGGCCAATATTCCATTATAATGATAGCGCCACCTGCTGGCAACAGGAAGATTGGCACATATATGGAATAAACACTGACATATTCTACTTATATTTATGAGTTTAAGCGCATATTTCTCACCGTTCACCTATTAACTAAAGCCACTCGCTGCCGGTGAGCCCGGGTGCGAGGGCCCGTTCATCGCTGCTTGCAGCTTTAATTTTATTTGTATTTTATGTGTAGCAAAATTATATATATATTATATATTACTGTCCTGGTAATAATTAAGAGACTAGTCTTATTAGTTAAGATTAATGGTACATGCTTCAGATTTTCCAAAAGATGACACAGATTAAATCATTGAGAGCCTGATGAACTTAAGAATGAGAAATAAACAATATCAATAATATCAATAATAAAAAAAAAAGTTAAGTTTGATTGATTTCTGCAAGTTGAATTAGAACAATTCTGTCAAACTAGAGCCTATAAGAGACTAAATAATATAAAATACATATGAGATCTATCTATCTATCTATCTAAAGAAAAATACATTACATAACCACTTACCTAAATAAATAAATAAATGTACAAGAATTATTCTTGTTAAGCTGAAATTATTTGATCTGCTTTACATTCCTGAACATATTTAATATTATAAAAGAAATGTAAACAAGTAATTGTTAACTATGACATTATTTTATTGCACCAACTTTGCACAGATGCCAATTTCACATTATCAGGAAGAAAAATAGCAGGAATATTTATGAAAGTTGAACAAAATATTATTTACTGAACAAGAATTATATATATATAAAAAATATGTGATAAGATCATTTAGATTTTAAAAACTGATAAGCAAATTATAAAAAATAGCAGCACATAATGTTTCCAGATTTTTTTATTATAAATGTATTATTTTAATCTTTCATTTGATAACTGAGTAAATTCATTTATTATAACTGACAGGTGTGATGATCAGTGGGCTTGAGTTTTTACCTCCATCATTAATGCATGGGCTAAATAATGGATAGAGTTTTTCAGTGAAAGACTGAGCAGTGAAAGAGTAGATATGAGAGCTGGACTCCACATCATAAAAGGAGACCAGACCCTCGTCATAATCCACAAACACACCGACCCGATGCGGCTTCACTCTCAGAGACAGAGAGACACGAGGATCATCACAGGCTTCATATTCATTTCCTTTCCTCAGCCACACAGTCCAGTATCCATCACTGGGTCTCAGTGTGATCTGTCCCTTCCTGTTAATGGATTCTCTGGCCACTCCTAAAACCCATTCAGTCTTTCCCTTCACCTGCACCTCAAAATAAAATCTCCCTGAGGAGAATCCCTCCTTTCCCAAGACACAGAGACATGTATCAAATCTCTCTGGTTTGTCTGGGAGTTTCTGCTCAATCTCTCCATCTGTCACTTGTTTTCCATCATCAGACAGAATGAGATCAGGATGAGCTGTATCAGGATCCAGAGTCACATCCACTGAGAAAACAGAGAATACAGATATTCTGTGATGCTGATGTTTTTAGTTAACCCAGTGTTGAATCAGATTGTAGTGCAGTAATGAAGCAGTGAGTGTATGAATGTAAACTAGTGTAGTGCAGACAGCACACTGTACCTGCATACTGCTGCATCCACTTCAGCTCTGTAGAGACTAATGACAAGAAAACAATCAGATCTGAAGCTTATATTTAAAGAACAGAGTACACTATCATGTTTCTATCTGATCAGTGTGTATTGATGTACCAGTTAGTGTGAGTTTCTCATCTATAGTGTCCTTCAGTTGAGTCAGAGCTCTCCTCAGAGTCTCCAGACTCTCATGAGTCTTCATACTGATCTCAGGCCAGTTCCTGGTGTTTGTAGAGCTGCACAGGGATGAGTGAATCTACAGCAGGAGAGAGGAGAAATCCTTCAGCATGTCATTATCCTGCATTATGATTGATCAGAGAGATCATGTTGACTGACCTGTAGGAGGTGGAGGTGATCTTCAGTGTGTGAGAGCTGCTCCAGCTCAGTGTTTCTCATCTTTAGCTCAGTGATCTCCTGCTCCAGCTCTTCAATCAGCTCTTGCTCCTGTTTCTCTGCTGCTTTCTGCTGCTCCTCCATCATCTCCAGCAGTTCAGTCTGATGTCTCTCAATGGAGCGGATGAGATCAGTGAAGAGCTCCACACGGACTGCTTTCTCCTTCTCTGTGTTTATCTGCTCAACCAGGACAGGCAACAAATTATTAGCAGTGTTTGCTAACAGAAGAATCTGTGTAATTATTGCTCATACATTTTTGTTCACATACATAGGCTACATGTGTTTTCAGAATCCCTCAAATGAAGAATTAAACTTCACTCTGCACCCTGGACGAGCGCAGAACAAGCCCTGGACATTTTAGTTCTTGTTTTATTGGCTGTTGCTGTATATTTTAGTCTGATAGTCATCTGTCATTCGTTTGACTGTTTGTTTATTTTGTTATTGTTATGTCTGTCAGTTCTTGCCTCTTTATTTTCTCAAAATTGAAGTTTGTTGTAATAAAAACATTTACATTCATTATTTATTGAAAAAGTAAGTTGATCTTACTGAAATCCTCTTCTGAGACTAAATTTTAAAATGTATCTCCTCCTAGAGCTTTCAGCCTAAAACCGGCAAACTCGGGTCAGAGCTTCAGACTGGTCTTATGGATGGTTTATGGATTTCATAAACCAGACTATCAAAACTACCTAAAATCCCATAGACTTTCATTGAGGGGGTGAACATTTTATACAATAAGACTTAAGGTGTATTTTAGCTGTCTACTGCCATAGCAACGCTTAAAAACTCTCTACTGAGAATACATGCTAGTCACTTGTTAATCATGTAAATGACATGCTAGTCACTTGTTAGTCATGTTAACATTATGCTAATCACTTTGCTAGTCATGCTAGCAACATGCTATTCACTTGCTTATCATGCTAATTACATTCTAGTCACTTGTTAATCATGCTAATGACATGCTAGTCACTTGCTAGTCATGCTAACAACAAGCTAGCCACTTGTTAGTCATGCTAACAACATGCTAGTCACTTTGCTGATAATGCTAACAACATGCTAGTCATGCTAGCAGCATGGTAGTTCCTTGCTAAACATGCTAACAACATCCTAGCCACTTGCTTATCATGCTAACAACATGTTTATAACATGCTAATCACTTGTTAATAATGCTAATG
Source organism: Carassius gibelio (assembly GCF_023724105.1). Taxonomy (NCBI): domain Eukaryota; kingdom Metazoa; phylum Chordata; class Actinopteri; order Cypriniformes; family Cyprinidae; genus Carassius; species Carassius gibelio. The sequence continues at coordinate 1,527,526 of NC_068381.1, forward strand.
ACAAGTTAGTCGCTTGCTAATCATACTAAAAATATGTTAGTCACTTTGCTAATCATGCTAATAACATGCTAGTCACGTATTAAACATGCTAACAACATGCTACATACATCTTAATCACTTGCTAATCATGCTAATGACATGCTAGTCACTAGCTAGTCATGCTAACAACATGCTAGTTGCTTGCTAATCATGCTGGAAATTTGCTAATGACATGCTAGTCACTTTCTTATCATGCTTGAAACATGCTAGTGACATGCTAACAACGCGCTTATCATGCTAATGACATGCTAGTGAAATGATAATAATGCTGGAAACATGTTAACGAAATGATAGTAACTTGGTAGTCATTATTTATATAAAGATATTTGTCTATCTGTCTATTTATCTATTTATTTATTTTTAATAGGTTTTATTGCCTTCAAAACTTTCAAACTACTTTAAACTGAAAGACCTCAAATTTTAAGTTTCTTAAAACTACTTAAACATTCTGGCTAGGCCTTTTCAAAGCCAACAGTCTTTCCACAAACTTAACTATCTAGTTTTATTCTATTATTTTAAACTCACTTTTCTGACTTCTGCTGAGTGTTTGATGTCTTGAATCTTCTTGATTCTGTTCTGGATCATCAGCTGCACGTCTTTCTGTGTCTTCATCAGTTCAGTCTATAGAGAGAACAACACAGACACATTTATCATAACACAGATTAAACTCACAATATGAAATAAAATCTGATTCCTCATGATATCAGTCCTTTAAAAGAATAATAACGTCCACCTTCTTCTCTTGACTCTCCTCTTCTATAGGAACAGTGTTGTGGTTCTTGTGGTCTGTCTCGGTGCAGAATGAACACACACATGTCTGATCATCTCTACAGAACAGATCCAGAGGTCTCTCGTGTTTCTGACATATATAGTCCTCCAGATTACTCACAGGATCCATCAGTTTGTGTTTCTTCAAACGTGTCACTCTCAAATGAGGCTCCAGGTGAGTTTCACAGTAAGAGCTCTGACACACCAGACACGACTTCAGCGCTTTCAGCTTTCTTTCCTCACAGAAGTCACACAGAACTTCAGTTGTTTTCTCAGGACTTTTCTTCTTACAGTGATCTACGAGCTCTCGGAGTGTGGTATTAATCTTGAGATCAGGTCTTTGCTTGAATGTTTCTTTACAGTATGGACAGCTGCAAGTCTGGCTGTTGTCCCAGCACTTATTCAGACAGATCTTGCAGAAGTTGTGTCCACATGGAGTCGAGACTGGATCAGTGAACACATCCAGACATACAGAGCACTGAATCTCCTCAGACAGTGAACTCATGGAGGATGACATTACTGGAAAGAGACATTATTTAGGATTAGTGTGAACTCCTTCAATACTGTTTATGAAGAATCCCATGATGCACCTCATGAAGCTGGTTGAATGTAAAGAGTGTTTAGAGACAAAGAGTGCTGAAGAAACTCAAATATAAAGAGATCATGTACAGTCAGCTGGTTATTATTGTAAAATGAACCCAGACAAGCTGATCAGAACCTAAATGTGAAGCTCATTACATAACCACTTACATAAATAAATGAATAAATAAATAAATGTACAATAATTATTCTTGTTAAGGTTAAATTATTTGATCTGCTTTACATTCCTGAACTGTACACATTCAATATTATAAAAGGAAAGTCAAAGTCAGTGTTTTTCTGGGTTATTGACTTACATGGAGGATTACTGTCAATACTCCGTCTCCTGGTTTTTCTTGCTGTTGGTGAAGATTCTGCCATTGTTCTTTCCCTCTTAAAGACTTTTAAAGAAAAATGATAGTTTAACTGGTTAAAATGTGAGAACTGATAGTGATGGAAACACAATCATTCGTTTGAAACAAAGTGAGTGACTCGTAAACTTACTGAACAATCTGAACTATGACCTGCTGTTTAAAGAAAGTACAAAGTACAAGCTTTATATTTTCCAAAAAACATATATATATATATATCTCCTTATCCAAAATTAGATTAATCTTTCCACAAAATATATTAAATGATCATAAGTTATTGTGTAATGTAAAAGTGATTTTCAGCTGCAGTGAAGCAGGTTTGTGTTCAGTTTGTCTGCAGGTCATTTACTTCCTGTTTTATCGGTTTGTCTTTATGTCGGGTGACAAAATGACAGAAACACCAAACTTTGTCCGATCTAATGACATACTGTTAATACAATTCTGATATCATTTCAGTGCAGTAAACAACTAAAGTATCTGAGTATTTGACACGCTTAAACCTGCTTCTGTTCAACTCATTCCAGTCTGACATAAACCCTACTAAACCAGACCACTGTCATTAGAAACCTGTTCAAGACAATCTCTCTTATATTTCTATCACTTACCTGTGAGTATCAGATGTGTTCACAAGGGTCTCTGAACGACTCAATATTCAGTTGTTTGAAGAGTTCGATGGTTTCAGGCGTCCATGTTGTTGATCAAGTTAGTTTCACTTTCTCTGAGTCTGTCACTGAACTACAGTGATGTCAGAGCTGCTCAGGGTGTGTTCTATGGAAAGCCAAATGGGTCAGAATTCGCATGCTTTCCACATTCAATATTTAAACAGCATTTAAATAAGCACTGTTAGGCAGTAAGTTATGCCAGAAGAGGTGAAATTTGTGATTTTTTAAACTTTGTGTCTGGATAACGTACGTGTAGATAAATGTCTGGATAACGTACACATGGATAAGTGTACGCATGAATAAGTACATTAATAATCATTTGGATTGTCCTATTCTTCCCCAAGGAAAGCTTTAAGGTTGTAATGATCATGATAACAGTACCTAAAGTACCTAAAGTACACATCTGTCTCCTCAGTGGCATAGTCTGGTTGTGCAGGATATTCAGGTGCATATGGGCCTGGAGGCATTCCGAGCTAATTAAAACAAGGGAACCAATAGAGCCCTGCATGAGCCCGGCCCTTGTCCAACATCTTATGATCACACTTAACACCGGAGTACCACAGGGCTGTGTGCTGAGCCCATTCCTCTACTCCCTCTACACCCACGACTGCAAGCCTGTGCATGGATCCAAATCCATCATCAAGTTTGCAGATGAGACCACGGTGATTTGCCTCATCAGAGACAATGATGAGATGTCTACAGGGAGGAGGTACAGCACCTGCCCACATGCTGCGCTGACAACAACCTGCCCCTTAACACCAGCAAGACAAAGGAGCTCATTGTAGACTTCAGGAAGAAGAAAGGAAGCACACAGGATAACATCCACATTAGCGGGACGGTTGTTGAATGTGTCTCCAGCTTCAAGTTCCTGGGAACCACCATCTCGGAGGACCTGTCCTGGACCACAAACACCTCCAGCCTGGTCAAGAAGGCTCACCAGCGCCTCTTCTTCCTCAGGACACTGAAGAAGAACCAGCTGTCTTCAGCCATCCTGGTGAACTTCTACTGGTGTGCGATCGAGAACCTCCTGACCAGTTACATCACAGTCTGGTATGGGAACTGCTCAGTGGCTGACCGCAAGGCACTGCAGAGGGTGGTGAAAACTGCCCGATGCATCACAGGGACACCACTTCCTGCTATTGAGGACATCTAGAGAAAACGCTGTTTACGTGGAGCTACACGTTCATCACTACATCTGATTTACAAAAGAACATACAAACAAACAAACAAACAAACAAACAAAAAAACAGTAAACTTGTTATTACTTGCTCTACTGTCTGTTCATCGAGAATACTGAGTAATTCATTTGCACACTGAAATATTTTCTATGCACTTTACTGTCCATTGCTCTAGTGTAAATGATGTTCATATGTTCATAGTTCTGCCTATAGTGTACATAAACTTTTACATAATCCATCTGTATAGTATGTTCATAGACCACACTGTTAACCCTTGCTGTATTTTCTAGGGTAAATAACTGTAAAATATACATAGGCATCCACAGGCGAACCTCCACTGTCAGGTCCTAGGGTGTGCATTTGTTGCTTGGAATTTTTCAGAGCTGTGCTTCCACTTGAGAAATTCTTATTAGAGATGGTAGAAAAGTTTGCTGTCCAGTTAAAGGCTGCTTGAAATATTTTAGAGTGAGAACATCATTCACCACTCATATATCTTGGAAGCATAAGCAGCAACCCAGACAGCAAGCAATTTCGGCCCAGAACCGGCACCACATCTGGCCTGCGTGAAATGCATGCGGGCCAAATGTGGGCCGGTTCTGGGCCGAAACTGCTTACTGTCTGGGAAGGTCCGGTGCAGCAGTCTAGTCTCCACAAACTGGGTGTGACTGGTCAACTACCTCCTATAGATCTGTGCATTAATAGTGAGGTACCGTCTACATCATCTTTTCAAAGTCATAAATACTGATGAGGAGGCTTTTTTTTACATTACTTGGACACAGCACTCCTGCGCTTTTTGGTTGCTTTTATGTTTTTAATATTGAGTACCAAGAGTCAGCCAGTGCCACACTTGAGCTAATTCAAAGGTAAGTGTTAAAAATCATTATGTCCAATCATGGTTTTATTTAAAGAATGACTAGTCCAAATACGCACGGGAACAAATCCTGTTTTGAAGTTTTTGAAACTATAATGTGACATTTCAGCACTTGACGAACGGACAGCGACTCCTAAGCAGCACTTAAAGCACAGCTACCTGCAACTGCTTTACGTGCAATGTTGGGAAACACACGTGAAACAATAACGTATGTTTATGATCCAGAATCAGATCCCAAGGCTGAAACTGAAGGAGAGCAGCAGCAGCAACGACTCGCTCCGAGCGGGGCTCGAACCCGGGTCTCCAGCATGAGAGGCGGACGCACTAACAAGGAGGCAGAGATATTTGAAGCAGTTTTACTCACCGCCTGCGGTTCCAACACACAATTGTGACCCTTTTTCGTTGGGATTGCATCATCCTTAAGAAATAAACGATACGCAAATCCGTCGTCAAACTGGGCCATGTTTGTAAAACAAGCATCTTCCAAATGCAGGGAACAAACACAAACACTTGCACAACTCCGTTGATGCTCTGTAAAAATAAACTCCATCCACTGGTCCCTTAATGCTGGTTTTTTTTTGGTAATCTGTGCAGGGTTGTCTTGCCCTGGCAACCAAAAATACACTTCTTTTGTGACATTTGGCGACGCTCTCGCTCTGATCAGTGTAGTCTGTTGTGCTCTCAGTTCTCTGCTATACTGGAGCGCGCTCCATCTAACGTCACACAGAGCCATACTCGAAAAAAACTTTCTGAAACTTGTGACAAACCGGAAGGAGTACTTTTGAAACAGAAATACTCCTTCAAACGTACAACTTAATTTTTGAAACTTTGTCCATGTTTAGTATGGGAATCCAACTCTTTAACAGTGTAAAAAACTCAATATTATACTTTATATAATAATATATAATATACTTTGAATACTTTATATACTTATATATTATGTTAGGTAAAAAATGTTAGCCCTAATGCACTGTAAGTCGCTTTGGATAAAAGCATCTGCTATATGCATAAATTTACTTACATTTATTCATTTATATACAGTATAGAGAGAGAGAGAGAGAGAGAGATGTTATTTCTGGGTCCAATTCATAGCTGGGATTCTTGCACTTCAACAAGTTATTGACATATACCCCTACCCCCCACTCCCACCATAGTCTTTTTTTTCAGTCATTTAATTTAAATGTGTATTTTTCTAATTTCCCTTCCTTTTTTAATTAAGTAATTTATACATTAATTAAAAAAGCAAAGAAAACGAGTTATAAAGTGTGCAATAAAACACAATCAAATCCTTATATTATAATCAGGGCTCTGAACTGGTTCAAGGAACGAAAACGAAAACCCGAAATGAACGAAATTTTGACAGGAACAGAAACAGAAACGAAATGAATTTTTTTTTTGTTCCGAACAGAATCGAAAATTTGAAATGGACATAAACCGGTTAATAACGTTATTTTATCATTCCGTTTAATATTTGACATTTGCTGTCAATCAATCAATCAATCACCTTTATTTATATAGTGCTTTAAACAAAATACATTGCGTCAAAGCACTGAACAACATTCATTTGGAAAACAGTGTCTCAATAATGCAAAATGATAGTTAAAGGCAGTTCATCATTGAATTCAGTGATGTCATCTCTGTTTAGTTAAATAGTGTCTGTGCATTTATTTGCAATCAAGTCAATGATATCGCTGTAGATGAAGTGACCCCAACTAAGCAAGCCAGAGGCGACAGCGGCAAGGAACCGAAGCTCCATCGGTGACAGAATGGAGAAAAAAACCTTGAGAGAAACCAGGCTCAGTTGGGGGGCCAGTTCTCCTCTGACCAGACGAAACCAGTAGTTCAATTCCAGACTGCAGCAAAGTCAGATTGTGCAGAAGAATCATCTGTTTCCTGTGGTCTTGTCCTGGTGCTCCTCTGAGACAAGGTCTTTACAGGGGATCTGTATCTGGGGCTCTAGTTGTCCTGGTCTCCGCTGTCTTTCAGGGCAGTAGAGCTCCTTTCTAGGTGCTGATCCACCATCTGGTCTGGATACGTACTGGATCCGGGCGACTGCAGTGACCCTCTGATCTGGACACAGACTGGATCTGGTGGCTACGGTGGACCTTGGAACAAGAGAGAAACAGACAAATATTGATCGCAGTTGATTTTGATATTCTAGGTATTATCAAATTGCCTGAGTTTTGAGAACGTAGCGGACGTAGAGGATTATAATGTAAAAGGAGCTCATTCAAATACTGAGGTGCTAAACCATTCAGGGCTTTATAAGTAATAAGCAATATTTTAAAATCTATATGATGTTTGATAGGGAGCCAGTGCAGTGTGGACAGGACCGGGCTAATATGGTCATACTTCCTGGTTCTAGTAAGAACTCTTGCTGCTGCATTTTGGACTAGCTGTAGTTTGTTTACCAAGCGTGCAGAACAACCACCCAATAAAGCATTACAATAGTCTAACCTTGAAGTCATAAATGCATGGATTAACATTTCTGCATTTGACATTGAGAGAATAGGCCGTAATTTAGATATATTTTTGAGATGGAAAAATGCAGTTTTACAAATGCTAGAAACGTGGCTTTCTAAGGAAAGATTGCGATCAAGTAGCACACCTAGGTTCCTAACTGATGACGAAGAATTGACAGAGCAACCATCAAGTCTTAGACAGTGTTCTAGGTTATTACAAGCAGAGTTTTTAGGCCCTATGATTAACACCTCTGTTTTTTCTGAATTTAGCAGTAAGAAATTACTCGTCATCCAATTTTTTATATCGACTATGCATTCCATTAGTTTTTCAAATTGGTGTGTTTCACCGGGCTGCGAGGAAATATAGAGCTGCGTATCATCAACCAATCACGAATTCCAGCAGTAGCCTACATCATACGCAAATGTGACTCTGAAGCAGCGAGTGAAATGTCCGCTCAGCTGTGAACGGTCAAGTCTCAATGGCAATGCACCACCTTCAGGGCCGGATTAAGACCAAATTGGGCCTGATGACGCAGCGCAAAAAGGGCCTATTTTTTTTAGCCATTGGTGCATGTGCATTCAACACATAGACCTGCATTCCTGCGGAACCCAGCGCAACCGAGTGCGTCGCGGGACAATATTTGATCGGTGAATGCGGACGCGGGATATTATTGTGTGCGGGTTGCGGGAAAATAAAGTTATTTGCGGGACTCCCGCAAAGTGGAAATATATAGCAAAATAAAATTACTAAAAACAGATAAACCTTTATTTATAATAGACTAAAATAAAATAAAATAGACTTTGCGGAATGGGAGGATGCTGATGAAACCATGGACAGCGACGTGTAATTCCATTCCGAGATAGCGAGAGATCCAGAGGTGGAAAAGGCGATATCAAGAGTTTCCGAGATGAAGCAAAGTAACACGCCATGTAGGTTACTCTCCATTCCAGCTCACAGCGCACCATTGGAGAGGCCTTTCAGTAATTACGGTCGCATAAATGCGCAGAGATTAATTCATCTGAAGCCCTCATCAATGAACGACATGCTATTCCTGCTCAGACTATTCTACAATATATATTTTTTTAATTCCGTTTATTTTTAATTATTTATTTTGCTAAATATTTAAAATGGGTCTATTTTGTTAGAGGATTTTTATTTTTTATTTTTTTCGTTTAATGTTTGAAGAAGGCATTCTTAAGCAGTTTAGGCTAATTTTCCTTTGAACATGAAATAAATCCAGGTTTATTATTATTATATAATTCATTAGGCTATACTAAAGCCTAATATGTATGTATGTATGTATGTATGTATATATATATATATATATATATATATATATATATATATATATATATATATATATATATATATATATATATATATATATATATATTTACATTTCTAACTATTTTCTGCATTTAAAATATGTATAAAATATTTTAAAAGGTTTTCCTGCATGGTTTATATATATATATATAGCCTAGAGAGAGAGAGAAATTTGTAGTAGTCCCTATATAAGTTTTTTAGAGAAAATAGACATAGGCCTAATGCAGACACAAAAGGTTTACAAATATTAGGCTATTTTTCTTTTAATAATCATTTGTTATTCAAATACATCGGGAATACGGAAACTTTGATTTGGTGTCGAATGAGAAACCCAACGTTGGTTTCAGTTTCGTTTTAGTCTAAATTAATCAGTTTTGGTTTGTCTTTAATATTGCTATAGCTTCTTATATTTGTAATTCTTGTTCTTTTCTAAAATAACTAAAATTAGCCTAGCGAAGCTTCACAAATTTCCCAGAAGCTGAACAGTTTTCATTTGCTATTAACCTCAAAATAATTATTGAATGAAATTTGGAGTCCAACTGTCGGACGCATATACAGCCTTACTTATTATTTACTATTATTCTATATTCTTTATATTAAATAACATTTTAGCATCCAGATACATCGGGAACATGGAAACATTTGATGCTGAATGTCTTAAAATACTTGATAGAAAGTGTTGATAGATTTTTTTTTTTTTTTAAGTAGCTAGGCCTAGCTTACATTTGGACAAAATCTGATGCAAGCTGTAAACTGTTAGCGTAAGATCTCTATTTTTTGCTTTTTTTGAGTAAGGAAAACTATATACTTTATTATTATTATTCAATTATTATTAGGCAAATAATATTGTTTTTTAAAAATAAGGTTATTAGCCGGTATTTCACTTGAATCAAGTCAAAGGTGTAATCTGCAGATTGTCCTGTGATCACAGAAATCTGTCTTCGATGCACTTAGGGCTTCAAGATTACTCCAGAGCACTCGTAGATCTACGATGATTTTCAAGTGCTACTTAAGTTAAGAAGCTTTTGGGAAAAAGACCGTAATATTAAGATCAGTCGTACGATCGTTTTTACGAACTTCTTAGGCTTACGAAGCTTTTGGGAAACCCGGGCCTGGCTGTTCAATGAAGAGAAAGAGAAAATGTAAAGAAATAAACACGTTAAGAATCCGTAGAAGGTAGGACTCTCATTATGTTTTTAGGACTATTATTATGTTGTAATGTTCGGTTGACCAATCAGCGGAGAGGGGCGTTACTGTTTTTCATTTTTCAGATTTTAATATTAAATTAAAAAAACTAATTATACGAAGGTACAAGGACAATGTACAGCTGAGGTGCGCGAGCTGATAAAGCACGAGTGAATATACAGTTAATCACTGGAAAGATTGTAGCTCGGTCAGGTGTGTCAAAAACAAGTAAATAAAACCGTGCACAAAACGGTAGGGAGGGAGGAAGAGAGAGAGAGAGAGAGAGAGAGAGAGAGAGAGAGAGAGAGAGAGAGAGAGAGAGAGAGAGAGAGAGAGAGAGAGAGAGAGAGAGACCTTTGAACAGCTTTTATTACACAAATTTTAAAACAATCTTCAATCAATTATTTAACCAACAAAGAAAAACAAATATCATAACCCTTTTTACAACCATTATCATCATATATAATTATACATGAATTTGTAAATTGCCATTGCAGTCAACATCACAAATACAGTTATTTATAGCCCACTTAAACTTAAAATCTTCAATATTCTCATTCAGTCGATAATATTCAGATTCTATTCTTAACCTTGACTTCATCAAACCCTCATAAATCAGTACCACATCAGTTTGTCCCACACCAACTATTTTACTTTCCCGAGACAGCCAAACAGCTAACTTTGCTTGTCCGAAAATAAAATTGAGAAAATGATAAATCTCCCTCTTGCTACGTTTGTATTTAGGTCCATAGATATAAAACTCAAATGTGAAAACTTCTCCTAATGTCTGACACCACCTCCAGGAATTTGAAAGAGAGGCAATAACCTGCTTCAGTCAGCAAACAAATGAAAAACTGTCTCCTGCTGTTCACAGAAAGGACACCCTATCCCCGCTAGAGGATCAAAATGTGCTCCGTGTCTGTTTATAATATACCATGTATCTATAATACCATGTACAACATGCCACTGCAGGTCTCCAGACCTTTCTTCAATGGGGGGCTTGTACATGGTCCTCCAGCTACCTTTCGGGGAAGAGTCTTATCCAAAAAAATCTGTCCATTTAGTCTCTTTTACAGTCTCAGGTGCACAACAATGTAGAACTTTTACGCATAACAAATATAAGTAGCGTTTTTCCCAATGTCTCTGAAACGTCCAAGTTGAGGTGTCTTAAAGGATAGAATACCACCTTCACTTTCTTGCCACAAACCAGTCACAGCTGTAATATCCAGTTCTGGGAAAGAAGAGCCAGCATTTTCTTCTTTGTGTAAAAATAAAGAGTCTCTGTAGTCCACCGGCATGCTCTCATAGAGATGGTTCAACAGCCTTTGCACAACTCGGACTGATCTTATTCCAAGCTTGGTAGCCAGAGTATCTGCCGAGATCCATCCATCATCAGTCATTAAGTCTCTAATTTTTACAATATTTGCAGACCATAAAGCATTCCTTACAGACGTTGATTTTAGAACATCCACATTGATTTTTGGGTTAAAGATCAAGGGTTCTTCCAATAACCACTGACTCTGTTCACCGTTTAGATCTCTGCAAACGTTTAAAAGAGTCCACCCTCTCAACATTGACTTGTAGAATGAAGACAAACCAGTTAAATCCAGCTTATTGATGTCCATTAAGAACAGTTGATGATCAGAACCCATTTTACCTGCTCTTCTCAGGAGGCCATGGGCTACCACACGCCAGCTCACTTCTTCACCATACAAGAGTCTTTGTGCTGTCTGAAGTCTGAAAGCTTTGATTCTAGATCTGATGTCAATGAGTCCTTGACCTCCCTCCGTCCTGGGGAGATAAAGTACTGGTGCTTTTAGCTAGTGATACCCAGACCAAAAAAAATCAACTCGTTTTTTCTGAATGTCCATTATCAGTTCTTCTTCTGGAGGTTCTAAAATCATCATTTTATGCCATAAAGTAGCAGCAATGAGATTATTACAGACCAAAACTCTACCCCTATAGGATAACTGAAGGAGCAACCATTTCCATCGAGACAATCGAGCACATGTTTTCTCCACTAGTCCCTCCCAATTCTGTTTTCTATAATCTTCAGATCCTAAAAACACCCCTAAATATTAAAAACCTTCTCTTCCCCATTTCAGCTCTCCAGGAAGGATGGGACCATTATTGTCCACACCATACTGCCACACTTTTGCCCCAATTGACTTTTGCAGAGGATGCTTTTTCATATGTTTTTAAACGATTTTGACAACATCAACATCTTGATTGCCTCTTATTAAGACTGTAAGATCATCCGCATATGCAGACATTTTAATACACTGGGAAAAATCTATTTCTCTGATTTGCAGTCCCTTTAATTCTCTTCTTAATTTACAGAGTAACGGTTCAAAAGCAATGCTATAAAGCTGCCCTGAGATAGGGCAACCTTGTCTAATACCCCTCTGAACCTTTATGGGGACACTGAGACCGCCACCGATTTTTATCAAGTTGCCTCATTATAAAGCAATTTTATACATGAAATAATTTTTTCTCCAAATCCAAAAGCCTTCAGAGTCTCAAAAAGAAAAATATGATCAACTCTGTCAAAGGCTTTTTCTTGGTCCATTGACAAAAACCCAACATCAACATTGTTGTAAAAAGCATAGTCATACAGATCCCGCATCAAATGTAAATGATCTGCAATAGATCTGCCCCTTACACAATATGACTGATCCTTGTGAATCATTTCATGCAGTACATCATTTAACCTTTTAGCAACACACTTAGAGAGAATTTTATATTCTGAACATAGGATAGCTACAGGTCTCCAATTTTTTAGTAGCGTCAAATCTCCCTTCTTTGGAAGCAATGTTAAAATAGCACGCTGACAACTTCTTGTTAAACATCCTTCACTTATACATTTCTGAGCAACTTCAAAAAAATCAGGACCAATAATAGTCCAAAAACATTGATAAAATTCGGCAGGAAGTCCATCAATCCCTGGTGCCCGTCCTGATGAGAGATCCATTACTGCTGAGGTCAGTTCATTAAAAGTAAGTTGTGCTTCCAAAAGATGTTTTTTCTCTATAGATAGCTCAGGAAGATCTTGTAAAAGTTGATGTCTACATTGTTCATTTAAGGACTCAGCAGAATATAATTCAGTATAAAAATCCACTGCATGCCTAGTGCCTACGCATCCTTTCCGTGTCTGAAACAAGGTGTCCATCCTTATCTTTTAAAAACAACATCTTTTTTCCATGTTTAGTCTTCCGTTCTAAATAAAAAAAGGAGGATGTAGGAGCATCTATGTCTCTTTTTGTTAAAAAACTATTTTTTATAAGTTCTCCTTCGACTTTTTCATCAAGGATTCAATTCAAACAGTTTTTCTTTTAAGTCCACATATCGTTCAAATGAGGAGAAGTGTTTACAATCATATTCCCTTCAATAATCTTAAATTCTTTCTCCAAACTCTCTAATGTTTTCTTCAAAAACAGGGTAGAGTGAGAAGAATATTGTTGGCAATACTCCTTAATAAACACTTCCCCAATCTCCCACCACTGAATAATATTATCATATCTTCCTTTCTCAGTCTTCCAAACTTCCCAACAATTCTGAAAATTTTCACAAAAGAATGTGTCTTCCAACAATTTAACATTAAAATGCCAATAAGAACTCTTATAGGTTTTTGTTATGAGACTACATTCACCTGTGATTAGTTTGTGTTCTGAAGAAGAGACAGGAGTAATCGTTGAATTCAGGCTCCTGTTCCTCATATTATGAGATAGATAAAACCTGTCTAAACGAGCAGAAAGTGTGTCATTACTAAAACTCACCCAAGAGTACTGTTTAACTAAAGGATTGTTTTCTCTCCATACATCTGATAAGTGAAAATTATTTACCAATCTAGCAAGACAAGTGTCTGACACTTGATGTGGTTCTTCCCCATTCCTATCGAAAACGAAATCTAAAGTGCAGTTCCAGTCTCCACCGAAAACAACAAAATCTCCATCATGTTGTCGTCTTAAAAACTGTTCTAACTTAGAAAAGAGCCTTATTCTCTCAATGACTAAATTTGGAGCATAAATGTTCACAAAAGTAAAATTCATATTATGTATTTCAGCTCTAACAATCAAGAGTCTTCCAGGTTCCAATTCATTTTTCCCCAAAATATTGAAATTGAGAGAAGGAGCAAATAAAATTCCCAGCCCTGCACTTAGATTATTCCCATGACTAAGAAAGTGTTCTCCCTTCAACTTCATTGTCTAAGTTACTGGGAGTTTCTTGCAAGAAGATAACATTTAACTCTTTCAAATTAATAATCTCAGAAAGAAATACACGTTTTTTCAAATCCCACATTTAGTGATCCTACTCGTAAGATCTCCATCAGAAAGAGAGAGGAAAGAAAGCAATAAAGAAAAATTAAAACCCATCATGAGTCTTTAACTTTCCTCTTCGTTAATTGCTCCTTTCCAAACGTTTTAATTTTTTGTCTAGCAGATGTGATGTGATTCTTAAGCCGAAACCTTTTCTGTTGAGAGAGCTCAGTACAATTACTCATTTTTCTCAAGATCAAGAAAAAAGTCACCAATTTCTACTCCTGCTTTCCCTTTTGTTTCATCGAGAAAACTATAAATTTGTTCAACAGTGTACAGATCACTTTCTCTTTCCATCTCAGACCACTGTTCCTCTCTCTCACTATCTTCAGTGCTCTGAGATAAACCATCCATTTCATCTCCTACATCCTCCTCTGAACATTTTGAGTCACTAGAGAGTGTTGTATCACATCCTCTACACTGCATTCATTCACCATCTTATCCGTAGCACCACGAGCACTAGCAGGCTTTCCAACAGTATAACTTCATCCAGGCTGGTCATCACTCACAGTTTTAGAAACAAATCCACTCACCTCATCTTGTTCCTTCACCTCCTCCGTCACTCTATCAATCTGCGCAGTGTCTTTATTCCTTTCAGTCGCTTGAAGTTCTCCATTTGATTCTTCAGCTCTAGATGCACTAGTTAAAGGCAGATGTTCATCGCGCACTTTATGCGGACACGAGTCGCGTTTATGTCCGACAACTCCACAATCGTAACATTTCAAGCTCTCTGTGCTCGCGTACACCATGTACGAATTATCTTCGTGTTTGACTCGAAAAGAAACTTCTAAGGTTCGATCTTGGGCGCTTAAGAACATAAAAATTTACGTCGAAAAGACAATACATGCTTTAGCGCCGAATTTTTGCACCCCAATGGAATCGATCTCATGGGGCTTGCAATTTTCCCATATCGCATAACTTCTTTTATTATTACATCGCTTGAAACAAACGGCGGGACATTTGAAATTGTGATTTATTTTAGTAGCTGGCCAGACAGCGGTGAAACCGGAACAAAAGCTTCCTTCACCCACAACCCATCCACAGTCAAAATATTGACTAACGCTTCAGCTTTCAAAAATACTACGACCGCTTTGTTCATTCGCGAGCCAGAGATGATGTTATCAAACCCAATCTTATGTCCTACCGCCACCAACAAACCTTCAACCGTTACACCTGCTTCCGGCACACACCGGCAGCCATCACGAAGAAGGCCGTTCCTTGCACCGGAACAGACACCATACCGACACTCGGTTTTTAACAATTAACGTAGGGGGAAAGAAACAAAAAAGAGATAGAGAGAACGCTCGCGCACTTCTGTTGTGTGATCTTTGATGTTCACTTAGCACACGCATTTGGATTAAAACTAAATCGTAAAAAAAAAAAAAAAAAATTATGGGTCATTCATTAAAAGCATCATATATTTTCAGCCTTAAGCATACATGACTTTCTGGCGAAAGTGAATCTAGCAGTATATTACTACTGTTCCTCTCATCTGCTTCCGGCACACACCTGCAGATTGATTGGTTAAGAGTCAGATACACACTGTGCAAACAAGTAGCCTACTATTTCTGCAATGTTTAGTTAAAATAACTTTGATTGCCTTTATTATGAACAGTGAAGTGAAATATGATTCTGTACTTTAATTCCATCAGTCAGTTCACTGTTGGACTATTTTTCAGACTGAAAAAAAAGTGACCCTGGAGCACAAAACCAGTCCAAATTGAGATCTTTACATCATCTCAAAGCTGAATAAATCATCTTTCCATTGATGTAAGGTTTTTTATGATATGACAATATTAGGTTGAGATATAACTCTAAGAAAATCTGGAATCCAAGGGAGCAAAAAATCTAAATATTGAGAAAATCATCTCTAAAGTTGTCCAAATGAATTCTTAGCGATGCATATTACTAATCAAAAAATAAGCTTTGTTATATTTACAGTAGGAAATTTACTAAATATCTTCATGGAAAATGATCTTTACTTAATAATCGAATGATTTTTTATTACGTAAAAATGATCATTAACTTGGAAATGACCATAGTTCGCTGAAAAGATGAAAAGAACAATTCTCTAAAAACTAAAGGTGCCTCAGAAATCCTTTTGAGTGCTGGAGGAACTTCATCATTTATTTTAAGTGCCTCGAAGCTCTTTTTCTCATCATATTGTTCCTGGAGGAACCATTCTAGTCTTTGCAGTTCATGTAAGAACTCTTTGGATGTTTGAAGCACTTTGTTTCCAGTTCTGAGCTTCTGGAGTCACTCCTTCATTACACGAGAACTCAAAGAGCTCCAGAGGATCCTGGAGGAACTCAAATTATTAAAAAGGGTTATTGTAAAAGTTATTCTTTTTTCTCCAGATTGTGCTTTTATCTGCCTTTGTTGGATTTTACATATATTTTGTTGTATAACTTAAATACTGCAATAACTAAAAATAGTTTTATTGAAATGTTAAATCATTTGAAGGTGAATAGTTTTAGGACTTTATATGATAAATGAGGGAAGTCTGAGTGTACACACACACATTACATACACTGTGTGTGTTATTGTAATAGACATTGTGCATTTAATTACTCCACAACCATTAATCAATTCATTAATATGACAAAAAAATAGTCTTGAGCTTTGCTGACATCTAATGGAAAATGTTAGGTACTGCACCTAAACAAATCCTAAAAGCTTTTGAAGATATCAGTTTAAGATAAGTTTAACATGTTTTATAAAATATTTCTAGTATAAAAATGTTGTCATGAACTAAAACCTCTATAACATTTCTGTTTCACTTTAACTTTTTTTTTCAGCTCAACAATGAACTGCCAAAGTTTGTCCTTTAAATGAGGCCGGACTTATTTCTGTGCTTCAAAACTTCCAATTTTTAATGAAAGTTTTTTTTTGACACTGACATTTGTGTCCTCTAAATACCTCCAAAAACAGTGACCAGAAATGTAAATAAAAACGAAGTTGATTCTCAGGTTTTCCTAACAAGCAACAATGTTTTTTTAAATAATCCCAAAACCATAACCAATGATTTTTTTAACACGACTTAACAAAAAAAGAAGCCCAAATTAGTGTTAAACACGTGGTAAACATTGACAATGGATTTGTCCTAATTATTTTCAGATTTACATGTGGTAAACAAAAGCTATAGAATAATATGAAAATATTGAGTATAATAATATGAAATAAATGTTTTATGACCTTCGTTTGTGATGTTATGTGATATTTATTGTGTATTGTGTTCTGCTGTCTCACTCCTTATAACAGAAAGATCACAGCCATCTCAGTTCTACAGACATTATCAGAGTTTTGTTGTTTTGTCAATTTCTCTTTGTCAGGGAGAAAAATGTCAGGAATATTTATGAAAAGTTGAACAAATAATAATTTACTGAACAAGCATTATATATTTACATTAAA
The DNA here is from genome assembly GCF_023724105.1 of Carassius gibelio. Classification (NCBI taxonomy): domain Eukaryota; kingdom Metazoa; phylum Chordata; class Actinopteri; order Cypriniformes; family Cyprinidae; genus Carassius; species Carassius gibelio. Next base: position 1,544,695 of record NC_068381.1, read on the forward strand.
AATATGTGATACAATCTTTTGGATTTAAACTAAAGCAAATGATAAAAAAATAGCAGCACATAATGTTTCCAGATTTTTTATTATAAATGTATTATTTTAATCTTTCATTTGATAACTGTGTAAATTCATTTATTATAACTGACAGGTGTGATGATCAGTGGGCTTGAGTTTTTACCTTCATCATTAAGGAATGGGCTAAAATATGGATAGAGTTTTTCAGTGAAAGACTGAGCAGTGAAAGAGTAGATATGAGAGCTGGACTCCACATCATAAAAGGAGACCAGACCCTCCTCATAATCCACAAACACACCGACCCGTTGCGGCTTCACTCTCAGAGACAGAGAGACAGGAGGATCATCACCGGCTTTATATTCATCTCCATTCCTCAGAACCACAGTCCAGTATCCATCACTGGGTCTCAGTGTGAATATTCCCTTCCTGTTAATGGATTCTCTGACCACTCCTAAATCCCATTTAGTCTTTCCCTTCACCTGCACCTCAAAATAAAATCTCCCCGAGGAGAATCCCTCCATTCCCAGGACACAGGGACATGGATCAAATCTCTCTGGTTTGTCTGGGAGTTTCTGTCTAATGTCTCCACATCTCACTTGTTTTCCATCATCAGACAGAATGAGATTAGGATGAGCTGTATCAGGATCCAGAGTCACATCCACTGAGAAAACAGAGAATACAGATATTCTGTGATGCTGATGTTTTTAGTTAACCCAGTGTTTAATCAGATTGTAGTGCAGTAATGAAGCAGTGAGTGTATGAATGTAAACTAGTGTAGTGCAGACAGCACACTGTACCTGCATACTGCTGCATCCACTTCAGCTCTGTAGAGACTAATGACAAGAAAACAATCAGATCTGAAGCTTATATTTAAAGAACAGAGTACACTATCATGTTTCTATCTGATCAGTGTGTATTGATGTACCAGTTAGTGTGAGTTTCTCATCTATAGTGTCCTTCAGTTGAGTCAGAGCTCTCCTCAGAGTCTCCAGACTCTCGTGAGTCTTCATACTGATCTCAGGCCAGTTCCTGGTGTTTCTAGAGCTGCACAGGGATGAGTGAATCTACAGCAGGAGAGAGGAGAAATCCTTCAGCATGTCATATCCTGCATTATGATTGATCAGAGAGATCATGTTGACTGACCTGTAGGAGGTGGAGGTGATCTTCAGTGTGTGAGAGCTGCTCCAGCTCAGTGTTTCTCATCTTTAGCTCAGTGATCTCCTGCTCCAGCTCTTCAATCAGCTCTTGCTCCTGTTTCTCTGCTGCTTTCTGCTGCTCCTCCATCATCTCCAGCAGTTCAGTCTGATGTCTCTCAATGGAGCGGATGAGATCAGTGAAGAGCTCCACACGGACTGCTTTCTCCCTCTCTGTGTTTCTCTGCTCAACCAGGACAGGCAACACATTATTAGCAGTGTTTGCTAACAGAAGAATCTGTGTAACTATTGCTCATACATTTTTGTTCACATACATAGGCTACATGTGTTTTCAGAATCCCTCAAATGAAGAATTAAACTTCACTCTGCACCCTGGACGAGAGCAGAACAAGCCCTGGACATTTTAGTTCTTGTTTTATTGGCTGTTGCTGAATATTTTAGTCTGATAGTCATCTGTCATTCATTTGATTGTTTGTTTATTTTGTTATTGTTATGTCTGTCAGTTCTTGCCTCTTTATTTTCTTTATTAAAACATTTACATTCATTATTTATTGAAAAAGTAAGTTGATCTTACTGAAATCCTCTTCTGAGACTAAATTTTAAAATGTATCTCCTCCTAGAGCTTTCAAGCTAAAACCGGCAAACTCGGGTCAGAGCTTCAGACTGGTCTTATGGATGGTTTATGGATTTCATAAACCAAACTATCAAAAATACCTAAAATCCCATAGACTTTCATTGAGGGGGTGAAAATGTTATACAATAAAACTTAAGGTGTATTTTAGCTGTCTACTGCCATAGCAACGCTTAAAAACTCTCTACTGAGAATACATGCTAGTCACTTGTTAATCATGTAAATTACATGCTAGTCATTTGTTAGTCATGTTAACATTATGCTAATCACTTTGCTAGTCATGCTAGCAACATGCTATTCACTTGCTTATCATGCTAATTACATTCTAGTCACTTGCTAATCATGCTAATGACATGCTAGTCACTTGCTAGTCATGCTAACAACAAGCTAGCCACTTGTTAGTCATGCTAACAACATGCTAGTCACTTTTTAGTCATGCTAACAACATGCTAGTCACTTTGCTGATAATGCTAGCAACATGCTAGTCATGCTAGCAGCATGCTAGTTCCTTGCTAAACATGCTAACAACATCCTAGCCACTTGCATATCATGCTAACAACATGTTTATAACATGCTTATCACTTGTTAATAATGCTAATGACAAGTTAGTCGCTTGCTAATCATACTAAAAATATGTTAGTCACTTTGCTAATCATGCTTATAACATGCTAGTCACGTATTAAACATGTTTACAACATACTACATACACCTTAATCACTTGCTAATCATGTTAATGACATGCTAGTCACTTGCTAGTAATGCTAAAAACATGCTAGTTATTTGCTAATCATGCTGGAAATTTGCTAATGACATGCTAGTCACTTTCTTATGCTTGAAACATGCTAGTGACATGCTAACAACGTGCTAATCATGCTAATGACATGCTAGTGACATGATAATAATGCTTGAAACATGTTAATGAAATGATAGTAACTTGGTAATCATTATTTATATAAAGATATTTGTCTATCTGTCTATTTATCTATTTTTTTTTTTTTGATAGGTTTTATTGCCTTCAAAACTTTCAAACTACTTTAAACTGAAAGATCTCAAATTTTAAGTTTCTTAAAACTACTTAAACATTCTGGCTAGGCCTTTTCAAACCCAAAAGTCTTTCCACAAACTTAACTATCTACTTTTATTCTATTATTTTAAACTCACTTTTCTGACTTCTGCTGAGTGTTTGATTTCTTGAATCTTCTTGATTCTGTTCTGGATCATCAGCTGCACGTCTTTCTGTGTCTTCATCAGTTCAGTCTATAGAGAGAACAACACAGACACATTTATCATAACACAGATTAAACTCACAATATGAAATAAAATCTGATTCCTCATGATATCAGTCCTTTAAAAGAATAATAACGTCTACCTTCTTCTCTTGACTCTCCTCTTCTATAGGAACAGTGTTGTGGTTCTTGTGGTCTTTCACAGAGCAGATTGAACACACACATGTCTGATCATCTCTACAGAACAGATCCAGAGGTCTCTCGTGTTTCTGACATATATAGTCCTCCAGATTACTCACAGGATCCATCAGTTTGTGTTTCTTCAAACGTGTCACTCTCAAATGAGGCTCCAGGTGAGTTTCACAGTAAGAGCTCTGACACACCAGACACGACTTCAGCGCTTTCAGCTTTCTTTCCTCACAGATGTCACACAGAACTTCAGTTGTTTTCTCAGGACTTTTCTTCTTACAGTGATCTACGAGCTCTCGGAGTGTGGTATTAATCTTGAGATCAGGTCTTTGCTTGAATGTTTCTTTACAGTATGGACAGCTGCAGGTCTGGCTGTTGTCCCAGCACTTATTCAGACAGATCTTGCAGAAGTTGTGTCCACATGGAGTCGTGACTGGATCAGTGAACACATCCAGACATACAGAGCACTGAATCTCCTCAGACAGTGAACTCATGGAGGATGACATTGCTGGAAAGAGACATTATTTAGGATTAGTGTGAACTCCTTCAATACTGTTTATGAAGAATCCCATGATGCACTTCATGAAGCTGGTTGAATGTAAAGAGTGTTTAGAGACAAAGAGTGCTGAAGAAACTCAGATATAAAGAGATCATGTACAGTCAGCTGGTTATTATTGTAAAATGAACCCAGACAAGCTGATCAGAACCTAAATGTGAAGCTCATTACATAACCACTTAATAAGTAAATTAATATATGTATAAGATTTATTCTTTTTAAGATTAAATGAATTGATCTACTTTACATTCCTGAACTGTATATGTGCAATATTATAAAAGACAACTCAAAGTGTTTTTCTGGGTTATTGACTTACATGGAGGGACACTTTCAATACTCTGTCTCCTGGTTTTTCTTGCTGTTAGTGAAGATTCTGCCATTGTTCTTTCCCTCTTAAAGACTTTTAAAGAAAAATGATAGTTTAACTGGTTAAAATGTGGGAACTGATAGTGATGGAAACACAATCATTCGTTTGAAACAAAGTGAGAGACTCGTAAACTTACTGAGCAATCTGAACTATGACCTGCTGTTTAAAGAAAGTACAAAGTACAAGCTTTATATTTCCCAACAAACATACAGTCTTGTTCAAAATAATAGCAGTACAATGTGACTAACCAGAATAATCAAGGTTTTTAGTATATTTTTTATTGCTACGTGGCAAACAAGTTACCAGTAGGTTCAGTAGATTGTCAGAAAACAAACAAGACCCAGCATTCATGATATGCACGCTCTTAAGGCTGTGCAATTGGGCAATTAGTTTAAAGGGGTGTGTTCAAAAAAATAGCAGTGTCTACCTTTGACTGTACAAACTCAAAACTATTTTGTACAAACATTTTTTTTTCTGGGATTTAGCAATCCTGTGAATCACTAAACTAATATTTAGTTGTATGACCACAGTTTTTTAAAACTGCTTGACATCTGTGTGGCATGGAGTCAACCAACTTGTGGCACCTCTCAGCTGTTATTCCACTCCATGATTCTTTAACAACATACCACAATTCATTCACATTTCTTGGTTTTGCTTCAGAAACAGCATTTTTGATATCACCCCACAAGTTCTCAATTGGATTAAGGTCTGGAGATTGGGCTGGCCACTCCATAACATTATTTTTGTTGGTTTGGAACCAAGACTTTGCCCGTTTACTAGTGTGTTTTGGGTCATTGTCTTGTTGAAACAACCATTTCAAGGGCATGTCCTCTTCAGCATAGGGCAACATGACCTCTTCAAGTATTTTAACATATGCAAACTGATCCATGATCCCTGGTATGCGATAAATAGGCCCAACACCATTGTAGGAGAAACATGCCCATATCATGATGCTTGCACCTCCATGCTTCACTGTCTTCACTGTGTACTGTGGCTTGAATTCAGAGTTTGGGGGTCGTCTCACAAACTGCCTGTGGCCCTTGGACCCAAAAAGAACAATTTTACTCTCATCAGTCCACAAAATGTTCCTCCATTTCTCTTTAGGCCAGTTGATGTGTTCTTTGGCAAATTGTAACCTCTTCTGCACATGCCTTTTTTTTAACAGAGGGACTTTGCGGGGGATTCTTGAAAATAGATTAGCTTCACACAGACGTCTTCTAACTGTCACAGTACTTACAGGTAACTCCAGACTGTCTTTGATCATCCTGGAGGTGATCATTGGCTGAGCCTTTGCCATTCTGGTTATTCTTCTATCCATTTTGATGGTTGTCTTCCGTTTTCTTCCACGTCTCTCTGGTTTTGCTCTCCATTTTAAGGCATTGGAGATCATTTTAGCTGAACAGCCTATCATTTTTTGCACCTCTTTATAGGTTTTCCCCTCTCTAATCAACTTTTTAATCAAAGTACGCTGTTCTTCTGAACAATGTCTTGAACGACCCATTTTCCTCAGCTTTCAAATGCATGTTCAACAAGTGTTGGCTTCATCCTTAAATAGGGGCCACTTGATTCACACCTGTTTCTTCACAAAATTGATGACCTCAGTGATTGAATGTCACACTGCTATTTTTTTGAACACACCCCTTTCAACTAATTCAACTAATTGCCCAATTGCACAGCCTTAAGAGCGTGCATATCATGAATGCTGGGTCTCATTTGTTTTCTGAGAATCTACTGAACCTACTGGTAACTTGTTTGCCACGTAGCAATAAAAAAATATACGAAAAACCTTGATTATTCTGGTTAGTCACATTGTACTGCTATTATTTTGAACAAGACTGTATATATCTCCTTATCCAAAATTAGATGAATCTTTCCACAAAATATATTATATGATCATAAGTTATTGTGTAATGTAAAAGTGATTTTCAGCTGCAGTGAAGCAGGTTTGTGTTCAGTTTGTCTGCAGGTCATTTACTTCCTGTTTTACCTGTTTGTCTTTATGTCGCGTGACAAAATGACAGAAACACCAAACTTTGTTCAGTCTAATGACATACTGTTAATACAATTCTGATATCATTTCAGTGCATTAAACAACTAAAGTATCTGAGTATTTGACACGCTTAAACCTGCTTCTGTTCAACTCATTCCAGTCTGACATAAACCCTACTAAACCAGACCACTGTCATTAGAAACCTGTTCAATACAATCTCTCTTATATTTCTATCACTTACCTGTGAGTATCAGATGTGTTCACAAGGGTCTCTGAACGACTCAATATTCAGTTGTTTAAAGAGTTCGATGGTTTCTGGCGTCCATGTTGTTGATCAAGTTAGTTTCTCTTTCTCGGAGTCTCTCACTGAACTACAGTGATGTCAGAGCTGCTCAGGGTGTATTCTATGGAAAGCCAAATGGGTCAGAATTCGCATGCTTTCCACATTCAATATTTAAACAGCATTTAAATACGCACTGTTAGGCAGTAAGTTATGCCAGAAGAGGTGAAATTTGTGATTTTTTAAACTTTGTGTCTGGATAACGTACGTGTAGATAAATGTCTGGATAACGTACACATGGATAAGCGTACGTATGAATAAGTATATTAATAATCATTTGGATTGTCCTATTCTTCCCCAAGGAAAGCTTTAAGGTTGTAATGATCATGATAACAGTATCTAAAGTACACATCTGTCTCCCCAGTGGCATAGTCTGAGTGTGCAGGATATACAGGTGCATATGGGCCTGGAGGCATTCCGAGCAGGGGGGAACTTCTAATTAAAACAAGGGAACCAATAGAGCCCTGCATGGGCCCAGCCCTTGTCCTACATCTTATGATCACACTTAACACTGGAGTACCACAGGGCTGTGTGCTGAGCCAATTCCTCTACTCCCTTTACACCCAGGACTGCAAGCCTGTGCATGGATCCAACTCCATCATCAAGTTTGCAGATGACACCACGGTGATTGGCCTCATCAGAGACAATGATTAGACGCCTACAGGGAGGAGGTACAGCACCTGCCCACATGCTGCGCTTGTGTGCAATCGAGAGCATCCTGACCAGTTACATCACAGTCTGGTATGGGAACTGCTCAGTGGCTGACCGCAAGGCATGGCAGAGGGTGGTGAAAACTGCCCGATGCATCACAGGGACACCACTTCCTGCTATTGAGGACATCTAGAGAAAACGCTGTCTACGTGGAGCTACACGTTCATCACTACATCTGATTTACAAAAGAACATACAAACAAACAAACAAACAAACAAACAAAAAAACAGTAAACTTGTTATTAACAGTAAATATTGCTCTAGCGTAAATGATGTTCATATGTTCATAGTTCTGCCTATAATGTAAATAAACTTTTACATAATCCATCTGTATAGTATGTTCATAGACCACACTGTTAACCCTTACTGTATTTTCTAAGGTAAATAACTGTAAAATATACATAGGCATCCACAGGCGAACCTCCACTGTCAGGTCCTAGGGTGTGCATTTGTTGCTTGGAAATTTTCAGAGCTGTGCTTCCACTTGCGAAATTCTTATTAGAGATTGTAGAAAAGTTTGCTGTCCAGTTCAAGGCTGCTTGAAATATTTTAGAGTGAGAACATCATTCACCACTCATATATCTTGGAAGCATAAGCAGCAACCCAGACAGCAAGCAATTTCGGCCCAGAACCGGCCCCACATCTGGCCTGCGTGAAATGCATGCGGGCCAAATGTGGGCCGGTTCTGGGCCGAAACTGCTTACTGTCTGGGAAGGTCCGGTGCAGCAGTCTAGTCTCCACAAACTGGGTGTGACTGGTCAACTACCTCCTATAGATCTGTGCATTAATAGTGAGGTACCGTCTACATCATCTTTTCAAAGTCATAAATACTTTCATAAATACTGATTAGGAGGCTTTTTTTTTTTTTTTACATAACTTGGACACAGCACTCCTGCGCTTTTTGGTTGCTTTTATGTTTTTAATATTGAGTACCAAGAGTCAGCCAGTGCCACACTTGAGCTAATTCAAAGGTAAGTGTTAAAAATCATTATGTCCAATCATGGTTTTATTTAAAGAATGACTAGTCCAAATACGCACGGGAACAAATACTCTTTTGAAGTTTTTGAAACTATAATGTGACATTTCAGCACTTGACGAACGGACAGCGACTCCTAAGCAGCACTTAAAGCACAGCTACGTGCGACTGCTTTACGTGCAATGTTGGGAAACGCACGTGAAACAATAACGTATGTTTATGATCCAGAATCAGATCCCGAGGCTGAAACTGAACGAGAGCAGCAGCAGCAACGACTCGGGCTCGAACCCGGGTCTCCGGCATGAGAGGCGGACGCACTAACAAGGAGGCAGAGATATTTGAAGCAGTTTTACTCACCATGCGGTTCCAACACACGATCGTGACCCTTTTTCGTTGGGATTGCATCATCCTTAAGAAATAAACGATACGCAAATCCGTCGTCAAACTGGGCCATGTTTGTAAAACAAGCATCTTCGAAATGCAGGGAACAAACACAAACACTTGCACAACTCCGTTGATGCTCTGTAAAAATAAACTCCATCCTGGTCCCTTAATGCTGTTTTTTCTTTGGTAATCTGTGCAGGGTTGTCTTGTCCTGGCAACCAAAAACACACTCCTTTTGTGACATTTCGTGACGCTCTCGCTCTGATCAGTGAAGTCTGTTGTGCTCTCAGTGCTCTGCTATACGGGAGTGCGTGCTCTTCCGGCAGAAATGCCCTTAGGACCCATATAAGGAAATTCCGCTCCATCTAACGTCACACAGAGCCATACTCGAAAAAAACTTTCTGAAACTTGTGACAAACTGGAAGGAGTATTTTTGGAACAGAAATACTCCTTCAAACGTACAATTTAATTTTTGAAACTTTGTCCATGTTTAGTATGGGAATCCAACTCTTTAACAGTGTAAAAAACTCAATATTATACTTTATATAATAATATATAATATACTTTGAATACTTTATATACTTATATATTATGTTAGGTAAAAAATGTTAGCCCTAATGCACTGTAAGTCGCTTTGGATAAAAGCATCTGCTATATGCATAAATTTACTTACATTTAATCATTTATATACAGTATATATATATAGAGAGAGAGAGTGATACGTTATTTCTGGGTCCAATACATAGCTGGGATTCGTGCACTTCAACAAGTTATTGACATATACCCCTACCCCCCACTCCCACCATAGTCTTTTTTTTTTCAGTCATTTAATTTAAATGTGTATTTCTATTTTCCCTTCCTTTTTTAATTAAGTAATTTATACATTAATTAAAAAAGCAAAGAAAACGAGTTATAAAGTGTGCAATAAAACACAATCAAATCCTTATATTATAATCAGGGCTCTGAACTGGTTCAAGGAACGAAAATGAAAACCCGAAATGAACGAAATTTTGACAGGAACAGAAACAGAAACGAAATGAATTTTTTTTAGTTCCGAACAGAATTGAAAATTTGAAATGGACATAAACCGGTTAATAATGTTATTTTATCGTTCCGTTTAATATTTGACATTTGCTGTCAACCAATCACGAATTCCAGCAGTAGCCTACATCATACGCAAATGTGACTCTGAAGCAGCGAGTGAAATGTCCGCTCAGCTGTGAACAGTCAAGTCTCAATGGCAATGCACCGCCTTCAGGACCGGATTAAGACCAAATTGGGCCTGATGACGCAGCGCAAAAAGGGCCTATTTTTTCCAGCCATTGGTGCATGTGCATTCAACACTCAGAGACCTGCATTCCTGCGGGACCCAGCGCAACCGAATGCGTCGCGGGACAATATTTGATCGGTGAATGCGGACGCGGGATATTATTGTGTGCGGGTTGCGGGAAAATAAAGTTATTTGCGGGACTCCCGCAAAGTGGAAATATCTAGCAAAATAAGATTACTAAAAACAGATAAACCTTTATTTATAATAGACTAAAATAAAATAAAATAGACTTTGCGGAATGGGAGGATGCTGATGAAACCATGGACAGCGACGTGTAATTCCATTCCGAGATAGCGAGAGATCCAGAGGTGGAAAAGGCGATATCAAGAGTTTCCGAGATGAAGCAAAGTAACACGCCATGTAGGTTACTCTCCATTCCAGCTCCCAGCGCACCATTGGAGAGGCCTTTCAGTAATGACGGTCGCATAAATGCGCAGAGATGAATTCATCTGAAGCCCTCATCAATGAACGACATGCGTATTCCTGCTCAGACTATTCTACAATATATTTTTTTTAATTCCGTTTATTTTTAATTATTTATTTTGCTAAATATTTAAAATGGGTCTATTTTGTTAGAGGATTCTTATTTTTTATTTTTTTTTCGTTTAATGTTTGAAGAAGGCATTCTTAAGCAGTTTAGGCTAATTTTCCTTTGAACATGAAATAAATCCAGGTTTATTATTATTATATAATTCATTAGGCTATACTATGTATGTATGTATGTATGTATGTATATATATATATATATATATATATATATATATATATATATATATATATATATATATATATATATATATATATATATATATATTGTTGAAGATTACCACCTCTGTCAACCTTGTTAAATTCTCAGTTCTACTGGCGGACAAATATGGACATTGATTCCGGTTAGAGAATCAGGCATGGTCGATGTGAATCCTTTCAAGCTTTTCTTTAATAGTACTTTTCAGGTAAGCAGTGATATCCCTTACAACATCATCTGAAGATGTGATGGATCAAATGGCAGTATTTGACACAGGTTATTGCGTTGTGTGTGGTCTGTTAAACAGATAAAGAGAATACAATATGAATACAACATCTGTATATATTAACTGCAAATTAACTCACAAAATATCAATAACTTATTAAATCACTCATCACAAACGAATATTTAACTATCAGATAATATATGAATATTATATATGTAAACTCCAATACAAGGCATGACGCAGCATGAAATACAACAACAGGTGTGTTCAATGTGATCAGACTAACGCGTCTTATGGAAATTAGCGCCTATTCGCGGTCAAATCGCGATCGTCATTACACATATCTAAACATTCCACAGATCGCCAGACATTCACAATTATAACTACAAAGTGTTAATTAAATATTTACATGATTACTCATATTTGTTTGCATGAACGCACAACATTGAACAATAATGGAGATCGCACGTCTGGAGCTGGCTATTGCATCAGTCTACTGGAAGTAACAACTACAATATCAGTCCGTCAGAAACAGTTTCTTAATTTCCGTTCCTATGGTCTTTCTGACATTGCCGCCCCCAATTACCGGCAGGCTAATTGTAGCCCTTAAGAAAGGCCATCCAAAGTGTCTTTATCCCCATCCCTCTTTGGAGGAAGTGGAATCAGTTTCACAACAGGACGCAGATACATTTTGTCCTTGACTTTGACTTTAGCTGTCCGAATCCTCTTGTCTGCTCCTGCATAGGTCTCTGTCACGGTACCCACAGGCCATAGTGCTCGTGGGAGTTGATGGTCAATTAGGAGCACCACTTGTCCTACTGCCAACCCTTTGCCATCCGATGTCCATTTCTGTCTGCCCTGTAGTTCTGGTAGATAGCTGCGTATGAAAGCAGTCCAGAACTGATCAGCCAATACCTGGCTATGTCGCCACCTGCCTTTGCCCAAGAGCTCGTTCGAGTCATAAAGGACTTGTGGTAAGGAGGCATCACGGCGTCCCATGAGTAACATGTTCGGGGTCACAGGGTCCGGGTCTGCAATGTCCGACGAAACATAGCCAGGTGGCTTGGAATTGAGTATGCCCTCTACTTCCACTAATAATGTTTGCAGCACAGATTCAGGCACGGATTGTTCCCGTAAAATGACTCGTAAAGCAGTCTTAACTGACTTCACCTCTCGCTCCCATGTACCGCCAAAGTGAGGGGCGCTAGGTGGGATATGGCGAAACTGGATCTGCTGTTTAGCCAGTTGTGTCTGAAGTTCAGGTGTCATTTGACTAAAGGATTCTCTTAACTCATGATCGCCTCCAGTGAAGTTGGTGCCGTTGTCACATAATATCTCAAAGGGCTTCCCTCTGCGGGCTATAAAGCGTCGTAATGACAGGAGAAAAGCGTCTGTGTCTAGGTGTTCAAGGAGATCAAGATGTAAACATCTGGTTGTCAAGCACTTATATAAGATCCCCCATCTCTTTTCATGACGTCGACCTATCTTCACCTGAAAGGGCCCGAAGCAGTCTACGCCAGTGGAGAAGAATGGTGGCTTGAACAGACGTAGCCTGCATGGTGGAAGGTCAGCCATCTTTGGGTTCTGTGGCTTGGAGCGCCAAAATTGGCAATCCTGACAGAAATGTTGGTGTCTGCGCACAGCTTCACGGCCTCTAAGCACCCAATATCGACGGCGTAGCTCCGCTAGTACTCGTTCTGCACCAGGATGATTGAGCTGTTGATCTATGTCTTGGATGAGCAACTTTGTGACCTGATGTTGAGGGTCTAGAACAATAGGATGAATGACATCAGGAGGCAGGGTTTCAATACGACGAAGTCGTCCTCCCACTCTGATAAGACCAGTATCTTTGTCATATTCTGGAGCGAGAGACCTCAATCGGCTGTCTGTCGAGATGAATTGTCCAGCTTTCAAAGCCCGCAATTCTTCTGGAAATGAATCAAGCTGTGCCTGTGCTAAGAGGAGCTTCTCTGCCTGTATATACCTTGAGGCTTCAGTAGAGTTGTCAGAGTTGGCCGCCCCATCACAGGACTCCACAGTTGCTTGAAGTAGCTCCTTCCAGGTTCTGAATTGACTGATATCTAAAGGCACTGGACTGGGAACAACTGTGATTGCTCCAATAAAGGATGCTCTTTTCATCTCACTCAGGTCTGGTTCAGATCCTGTACTGGGTAATGCTGGCCACTTATTCTGTGGTTGAGTCAGGAAGGAAGGACCAGATCTCCATTGGTGGGGGCAAGCTAGTTCTGCTAAAGTAAGACCCCTGGTGATGTGGTCAGCGGGATTTCTAGCAGAGTCAACATACCGCCATCTGGAAACATCTGTCAGTCTCTGGATCTCGGCTACTCTGGACCCCACAAAGACTTTGTATCGGCAAGATTCTGATTTTAACCAATGCAGCACCGTGGTTGAATCGGTCCAGTATGTGACTTGGTGTATGGGAATGGTAAGTTCAGTCTGTATGACTTTGGCCATCTGAGCTCCAGAGAGCGCCGTGCACAACTCCAGGCGGGGCATAGATAGACATTTCCTAGGGGCCACTCTCGATCGAGCAAGGACAAAGGTGACATGGACTTCATCACTCTCGTCGTTGACCTGAAGGTAGGCGACAGATCCATATACCCTCTCCGAGGCGTCGCAAAAGACATGCAACTCTCTGACAGTGGACGGAGTGTCGGACTTGCCAGGAGCATAAGGTCGAGGGAATTGTAGTTTGGTGATACTGGAAAGCTCTGCAATCCATGTGGACCATTTCTCACGCAGATGTAAGGGTTCAATAGGGTCATCCCAGCTTAGGTTGTGTCTCCAGAGTTCCTGGATCAGAGTCTTTGCCCTCGTGGTGAAGGGAAGAATGAACCCCAAGGGGTCATATTGGCTTGCCAAAGTCTTATACAGGTTCCTCATAGTGGGCTGAGCAGGTTTTGCTACACTGTTTCTATCGTCGTCGAGGCAATTCCATTGTAAGCCGAGTGTAAGTTCTTGCAGGTCAGTGCTACTCTGAGACAACCAGCACTCACTACTAGCTGATCTGGCTTCCGATGGGAGGTGCCGGAGAATGGATGGCACATTGGATGCCCATTGTCGGATTTCAAAGCCTCCCTGTAGCAAGGACTGACGCAATCCATCTATTATGGCCTTGGCCTCACCTTGATCGGGGGTACTGTGAAGGCAGTTATCCACATAGAATGAGGTCTCCACAATGTCAACTAATCCAGCCATGGTATGTCGGTATTCTTGGGCATGATACTGAAGAGCATAAGTGGCGCAGCATGGGCTGCAGGTCGTACCGAAGGGAAGTACTTGCCACTCGTAAATGTCTGGGTGAGCTTCCTGGTTCATGTTCCTCCAGATGAATCGCAGTACTGATTTGTCACCAGGTAATAAACGTACTTGGTGGAACATGCCTTTTATGTCCCCGCTCACTGCAACTGCATGTTGCCGGAACCTCAAGATCACGCCCAACAGAGATGGCCCAAGTGTTGGCCCTGGAAGGATTTGTTCATTCAAGCTCTGACCATGGTACTGGAAGGAACAGTTGTAGACTATTCGATCCTTTCCATTGTGGTGCACTATGTGGTAAGTAAGTACAGTAAGTAAGCTTTATTTCTATAGCACTTTTCACAGACAAAAAAGTCACAAAGTGCTTCACAAAATTAAATTAAAATATACACAACAGATATACTCATGCACATAACATACAAATATACACAGATACACAAAAACATACAAAACCATATTGCTAATTAAATGCTTGTCTAAAACGATGCGTCTTAAGGCATTTTTTAAAAGCTTCAACTGAATCCAAAGCTCTCAAGGCTAATGGAAGGGAGTTCCAGAGCCTTGGAGCCACCACACAGAAGGCTCGGTCACCTCTTGTTTTAAAACGTGTTCTAGGAACAGTTAAAAGGTCTTGACCAGAAGACCTCAAAGAGCGACCAGAAGTGTATACATGCAGTATATCCTGGATATAAGAGGGAGCCTGATCATGCAAGGCTCTGTAAGTAATGGTTAAAATTTTAAACTGTACTCTAAAACTAATTGGAAGCCAATGTTGAGCCTTAAGTATAGTTGTAATATGTGTTCTTCTGTTGGTCTTATTCAAAAGTCTTGCAGCTGCATTCTGTACCACTTGCAACTTGTCCATAGAGGATTTGTTTAAACAAGTGTACAGTACATTGCAAAAGTCAAGACGAGAAGAAATAAAAGCATGAATAAGCATCTCCATCTCTTTTTTAGAAACCACAGATCTAATCTTAGCGATGTTCCTGAGATGGAAAAAACAGGAACGAACCACATGGTGGTGGGGAATGAACCACGACTCTGTGGACTTGTCTACCTCATCTGGTGCTATCTTAGCAATGTAACCTGCTGATTCAAGCTTTTGAATCTCAGAACAGTAAACTTGTGCTTGCTCAGGATTCTTGGCCAGTTTTCTCTCAATGTTTCTTAAGCTGGGGAGCACAGACTCCATACCTGCGTTAAGCAAAGTGATAGGAGTGCGCCTCAGCAGTGGAGTAGCATACCGCAGGACACCATCCACGTTCACTCTGACAGTGGCAGTCTGCAAAAGGTTATAGCACTGTTGGTCTTGTTTCGATCTTGTTATGACCTTTTCATTGTATGGAACAGTGTCAACTTGCCACAAGCGCTCAACATGCTGATACAGCTCGTCACGTGTTGGGGCTGTCATAATATGCAAACATTGTTGCAGACCTTTAGGGGGCTGAATTGGACACATTGGGCCTTGCAGTACCCAACCAAGCTTGGTACATATGGCAATGGGGCTGCTCTCTGCTCCTCTTCGCACTGGCTGAACTGGCATCAGGAGGTGTGGCATATCAGACCCTATGAGGAGTAAGGGTTTGACGTTGTCAACTGGCTGTAAGGGTAGACCTCTCAAGTGGCGATATGCTTTCTGGAGTGCTGCCACAGGGTAAGTATGTTCAGCAAGGCTTAAACCAGAGGCAGTAAATGCGTTTCGAATCACATACCTCTCAGTAGGTTTGGTGAGAGAAGACACCTCAAAGGTTACTGTGGACCCATCAAGTTTGGTATGGCTCTGGTGGATTGTCTGCAAGGGAAGAACTTCTGGAGCTCCATTTAGCCTGAGATGTTGAACCACTTGGGGAAGGACAATAGTTCTTTCAGAGCCGTCATCTAAGACAGCGTAAGCGTCCATGGTTTGGCCACCATTGTGCAAGAGGACTCTGACTACTTTAAGCATGACTTTCTGTGAGCGATTGGGTCTATCTAGATAGATCTGTGTCGATGGTAGGCTTACCATAAGCACTGCTCTGGAGGTGTCATTAATTGAGTCATGCAGCACGGTAAGGTGAAGCTCTTTGCAGATTTTACATGGTCGCTTGAGGTTACAGGAGTCAGCTGAATGATTCCGACCACACTTCCAACAGCGTTTGGCCTCTGCGATCCAGGTGATGATCTGTGCAGTGGTCAGCCTTTTGAATTTATCACAGGAGTTGAGATAGTGATCTTGGTTGTCGCAATGAGGACAATAGGGCTTTGGCTTGGAAATTACTTTTACCTGTGCCGGTGCAAAAGGCTTGACAGATTTCTCTGATGTCAGAAGTATAGGTGTTGAACGCTCTCGATGATATGGAGTGTATTTACTCTTCCCAGATAACTTTGTAGTGTCGGGCTGAAATACAGCGGCTGCTCGGCTTGAGATACGTTTAGTTTGTGACTTCGTTTGTAACCAGGATGCTAAGTCGGGGAGAGTATAGGTTCTATAGGGAAGTCGTGGCCTAATGGTTAGAGGGTTGGAGTCCCAATCAAAGGGTTGTGGGTTCTAGTCTCGGGCTGGATGGAATTGTGGGTGGGGGGAGTGCATGTACAGTTCTCTCTCCACCTTCAATACCACGACTTAGGTGCCCTTGAGCAAGGCATCGAACCCTGAACTGCTCCCCGGGCGCTGCAGCATAAATGGCTGCCCACTGCTCCGGGTGTGTGCTCACAGTGTGTGTGTGTGTGTTCACTGCTCTGTGTGTGTGCATTTCGGATGGGTTAAATGCAGAGCACAAATTCTGAGTATGGGTCACCATACTTGGCCGAATGTCACTTCACTTTCACTTTTCACTTTCTGTCTGTACCAGTTTGTAGAATTCCATGACTCAGGCAGTATTCTACGAAGCTGTCTCGGTAAGCAGGTGGCAGTTTACTCAGAAGGCGGTCTACGTGAGAACCACACATGAGCTCATACCCGTTTTGACCTTCCAGTGTTCTCAGCATGCCTACTAAGGACTGGACAGATAAGGCGAATGAGTCAAATGCATTGGAATCACCCATTTTAAGGGGTGGTGTACTCATGATTGCACCTAACTCAGATTGCACAAGCTGCCTGGGCTGGCCATACTTCTCCTGCAAAGCTTGCAAGGCTGTGGTGTATGGCTGAGGGTGGTGCATATATGCTTTAGCCAGTTGTTGGGCACTAGCAAATTTCAGGTGACTCAGCAACACTTGATATTTGTACTGCTCGCTGATGTGAGTATGGTGACTTAAGAGATTATCTAAGGCCAACTTCAACAAAGCAAAGTCACTTTCAGTGCCACTCTCAAACACTGGTAGTGTGGGGCGAGGAATGCCATAGGCTGCTGCCATCAGAAGTTCTGTCCCGGGTTGAGGTATGTAACAAGCTTGAGGAACAGGTAGAGGTGAATATGGTTGAGGGCAGATAGGTGTGTTAGATAAGAGAGGTGCTCTATGATGAGTGGTTGGAATAGGCTGATTCTGACTCATAAGAGGGGCTGATTGCCTTTGTAATGGAGCATTCACATGTGAGGTTGATGCAATGGGTGCAACAGGAGGTCTAGTCTGTGATATCAGAACACTACCCGTGTATGGTGTCGCAAGCTGAGTCGCTGCTTGTTGCACAGGGCTGAATGGAGGTAGTGGTATTGAGACTGGGCTTGGCTGCTGCAAGACATGTGACATATTCTCCTGATAATGTGCTACTTGTGATCTTCCTTGGGTTTGAGTGACTGTACATGCGGACAACGGATGTGCGGTGTAAGCTGGAACCAGTAATGGCATAGTTGCTTGTAATGTCAATGGAGGGGTTTTGAGTGACTGAACTATGCATGGTCCCCTTGATGTGCTCTGTGCCTCTGAGACAGTCTGTGTGGCTTGCATCATGGACAATACAGGGCTGGGAGATTGCCGAGATACATGAGACTGGACTGGGCTGGCATGAAGTGACTGTGGTGGTGGCACAGTTGTGTCTGGGGATCCTTCAGAACCTGCATCATCCACACTCAAGTCATGGCTGAGCAAAGAATTCACCAGTTTGGCCACTTCTAGGTCAGTCTCTGCCTTTTTTAGCTTACGTTGTCGTTCTAATTGGTTAGTTAGTGCTTCCTTTGCCATGAGAGCCTCTTCCTGAACACGTTGAGCCTCTTTAGCTTGTGTTTGCAGCCTCTGATATTCTATTTCTGCCAACGTGTCCTCCTCTATCTGCTGACGTAAGTTGTCATACTGCCTCTGCTTGATTCTCTCATCCACCATGGCTGCCTGACTGCTTGTGAGTGCAGAAGTAGCTTGCACACCAGAGATAATGGAATGACCACTGGATCTGGAATGAGAGCTGGCTTTACTGTGGGACGTTTTCCTCGATTGGCTCTTATGTTGGCTGCGACAGCAAGAAGAAGAGATTGGAGGAGGGTCCACTGGAGGTATGTAGCCAACCTCATAGTCACTCAGATGTGAAGGTGGTTTACTTTGTCTCTTGGGTCTGACCACAGGCTCCGCTGTATCACTAGCTGCAGTGTCCATATTGTTTGCTGTTGCCAGTATCCGGCTCGAAGGACCAATTTGTTGCAGATTACCACCTCTGTCAACCTTGTTAAATTCTCAGTTCTACTGGCGGACAAATATGGACATTGATTCCGGTTAGAGAATCAGGCATGGTCGATGTGAATCCTTTCAAGCTTTTCTTTAATAGTACTTTTCAGGTAAGCAGTGATATCCCTTACAACATCATCTGAAGATGTGATGGATCAAATGGCAGTATTTGACATAGGTTATTGCGTTGTGTGTGGTCTGTAAAACAGATAAAGAGAATACAATATGAATACAACATCTGTATATATTAACTGCAAATTAACTCACAAAATATCAATAACTGATTAAATCACTCATCACAAACGAATATTTAACTATCAGATAATATATGAATATTATATATGTAAACTCCAATACAAGGCATGACGCAGCATGAAATACAACAACAGGTGTGTTCAATGTGATCAGACTAACGCGTCTTATGGAAATTAGCGCCTATTCGCGGTCAAATCGCGATCGTCATTACACATATCTAAACATTCCACAGATCGCCAGACATTCACAATTATAACTACAAAGTGTTAATTAAATATTTACATGATTACTCACATTTGTTTGCATGAACGCACAACATTGAACAATAATGGAGATCGCACGTCTGGAGCTGGCTATTGCATCAGTCTACTGGAAGTAACAACTACAATATCAGTCCGTCAGAAACAGTTTCTTAATTTCGGTTCCTATGGTCTTTCTGACATATATATATATATATATATTTACATTTCTTACTATTTTCTGTATTTAAAATGTATAAAATATTTTAAAAGGTTTTCCTGCATGGTTTATATATATATATATATATAGCCTAGAGAGAAAGATAAATTTGTAGTAGTCCCTATATAAGTTTTTTTAGAGAAACTAGACATAGGCCTAATGCAGACATTTGTAAAAACAAGGTTTACAAATATTAGGCTATTTTTTTTTATAATCATTTGTTATTCAAATACATCGGGAATACGGAAACTTTGATTTGGTGTCGAATGAGAAACCCAACGTTGGTTTCAGTTTCTTTTTAGTCTAAATTAATCAGTTTTGGTTTGTCGTTAATATTGCTTTAGCTTCTTAAATTTGTAATTCTTGTTCTTTTCTAAAATAACTAAAATTAGCCTAGCGAAGCTTCACAAATTTCCCAGAAGCTGAACAGTTTTCATTTGCTATTAACCTCAAAATAATTATTGAATGAAATTTGGAGTCCAACTGTCGGACGCATATACAGCGTTACTTATTATTTACTATTATTCTATATTCTTTATATTAAATAACATTTTAGCATCCAGATACATCGGGAACATGGAAACATTTGATGCTGAATGTCTTAAAATACTTGATAGACAGAGTGTTGATAGATTTTTTTTTTTTTTTTTTTTTTTTTTTTTTTTAAGTAGCTAGGCCTAGCTTACATTTGGACAAAATCTGATGCAAGCTGTAAACTGTAAGCGTTAGATCTCTATTATTTCCTTTTTTTTGAGTAAGGAAAACTCTATACTTTATTATTATTATTCAATTATTATTAGGCAAATAATATTGTTTTTTAAAAGTAAGGTTATTAACCGGTATTTCTTCCTCCCGAACCGGTTTCGGAACGGTAATAATATCAGAGGAACGCAGAACAGAAACGTTAAAATATCGATTCTGCTCGGAGTGAACCAATTTAATTTTTTTTTCGTTTTCAAGCCCTGATTATAATCACATTGCACTTGAATCAAGTCAAAGGTGTAATCTGCAGATTGTCCTGTGATCACATAAATCTGTCTTCGATGCACTTAGGGCTTTATGATTACTCCAGAGCACTCGTAGATCTACGATGATTTTCAAGTGCTACTTAAGTTAAGAAGCTTTTGGGAAAAAGACCGTAATATTAAGATCAGTCGTACGATCGTTTTTACGAACTTCTTAGACTTCCGAAACTTTTGGGAAACCCGGGCCTGGCTGTTCAATGAAGAGAAAGAGAAAATGTAAAGAAATAAACACGTTAAGAATCCGTAGAAGGTAGGACTCTCATTATGTTTTTAGGACTATTATTATGTTGTAATGTTCGGTTGACCAATCAGCGGAGAGGGGCGTTACTGTTTTTCATTTTTCAGATTTTAATATTAAATTAAAAAAAACGAATTATATGAAGGTACAAGGACAATGTACAGCTGAGGTGCGCGAGCTGATAAAGCACGAGTGAATATACAGTTAATCACTGGAAAGATTGTAGCAAAGGTGTGTCAAAAACAAGTAAATAAAACCATGCACAAAACGGTAGGGAGGAAGGAAGAGAGAGAGAGAGAGAGAGAGAGAGAGAGAGAGAGAAAGAGACCTTTGAACAGCTTTTATTACACAAATTTTAAAACAATCTTCAATCAACTATTTAACCAACAAAGAAAAATATTATATCAAATACCCTTTTTACAACCATTATCATCATAATTATACATGAATTTGTAAATTGCCATTGCAGTCAACATCACAAATACAGTTATTTATAGCCCACTTAAACTTAAAATCTTCAATATTCTCATTCAGTCGATAATATTCAGATTCTATTCTTAACCTTGACTTCATCAAACCCTCATAAATCAGTTCCACATCAGTTTGTCCCACACCAACTATTTTACTTTCACGAGAGAGCCAAACAGCTAACTTTGCTTGTCCGAAAATAAAATTGAGAAAATGATAAATCTCCCTGTTGCTACGTTTGTATTTAGGTCCATAGATATAAAACTCAAGTGTGAAAACTTCTCCTAATGTCTGACACCACCTCCAGGAATTTGAAAGAGAGGCAATAACCTGCTACAGTCAGCAAACAAATGAAAAACTGTCTCCTGCTGTTCACAGAAAGTACACCCTATCCCCGCTAGTGGATCAAAATGTGCTCCGTGTCTGTTTGTAGCTATAATACCATGTACAACACGCCACTGCAGGTCTCCAGACCTTTCTTCAATGGGGGGCTTGTACATGGTCCTCCAGCTACCTTTCGGGGAAGAGTCTGATCCAAAAAATTCTCAGGTGCACAACAATGAAGAACTTTTACGCATAACAAATATAAGTAGCTTTTTTCCCAATGTCTCTGAAACGTCCAAGTTTAGGTGTCTTAAAGGATAGAATACCACCTTCACTTTCTTGCCACAAACCAGTCACAGCTGTAATATCCAGTTCTGGGAAAGAAGAGCCAGCATTTTCTTCGTGTAAAAATAAAGAGTCTCTGTAGTCCACCGGCATGCTCTCATAGAGATGGTTCAACAGCCTTTGCACAACTCGGACTGATCTTATTCCAAGCTTGGTAGCCAGAGTATCTGCCGAGATCCATCCATCATCAGTCATTAAGTCTCTAATTTTTTACAATATTTGCAGACCATAAAGCATTCCTTACAGACGTTGATTTTAGAACATCCACATTGATTTTTGGGTTAAAGATCAAGGGTTCTTCCAATAACCACTGACTCTGTTCACCGTTTAGATCTCTGCAAACGTTTAAAAGAGTCCACCCTCTCAACATTGACTTGTAGAATGAAGACAAACCAGTTAAATCCAGCTTATTGATGTCCATTAAGAACAGTTGATGATCATAACCCATTTTACCTGCTCTTCTCAGGAGGCCATGGGCTACCACACGCCAGCTCACTTCTTCACCATACAAGAGTCTTTGTGCTGTCTGAAGTCTGAAAGCTTTGATTCTAGATCTGATGTCAATGAGTCCTTGACCTCCCTCCGTCCTGGGGAGATAAAGTACTGGTGGTTTTAGCCAGTGATACCCAGACCAAAAAAAATCAACTTGTTTTTTCTGAATGTCCATTATCAGTTCTTCTTCTGGAGGTTCTAAAATCATCATTTTATGCCATAAAGTAGCAGCAATGAGATTATTACAGACCAAAACTCTACCCCTATAGGATAACTGAAGGAGCAACCATTTCCATCGAGACAACCGAGCACATGTTTTCTCCACTAGTCCCTCCCAATTCTGTTTTCTATAATCTTCAGATCCTAAAAACACCCCTAAATATTTAAAACCTTCTCTTCCCCATTTCAGTTCTCCAGGAAGGATGGGACCATTATTGTCCACACCATACTGCCACACTTTTGCCCCAATTGACTTTTGCAGAGGATGCTTTTTCATATGTTTTTAAATTATTTTTGACAACATCAACATCTTGAATGCCTCTTATTAAGACTGTAAGATCATCCGCATATGCAGACATTTTAATACACTGGGAAAAGTCTATTTCTCTGATTTGCAGTCCCTTTAATTCTCTTCTTAATTTACAGAGTAACGGTTCAAAAGCAATGCTATAAAGCTGCCCTGAGATAGGGCAACCTTGTCTAATACCCCTCTGAACCTTTATGGGGACACTGAGACCGCCACCGATTTTTAGCAAGCAAGTTGCCTCATTATAAAGCAATTTTATACATGAAATAATTTTTTCTCCAAATCCAAAAGCCTTCAGAGTCTCAAAAAGAAAAATATGATCAACTCTGTCAAAGGCTTTTTCTTGGTCCATTGACAAAAACGCAACATCAACATTGTTGTAAAAAGCATAGTCATACAGATCCCGCATCAAATGTAAATGATCTGCAATAGATCTGCCCCTTACACAATATGACTGATCCTTGTGAATCATTTCATGCAGTACATCATTTAACCTTTTAGCAACACACTTAGAGAGAATTTTATATTCTGAACATAGGATAGCTACAGGTCTCCAATTTTTTAGTAGCGTCAAATCTCCCTTCTTTGGAAGCAATGTTAAAACAGCACGCTGACAACTTCTTGTTAAACATCCTTCACTTATACATTTCTGAGCAACTTCAAAAAAATCAGGACCAATAATAGTCCAAAAACATTTATAAAATTCGGCAGGAAGTCCATCAATCCCTGGTGCCCGTCCTGATGAGAGATCCATTACTGCTGAGGTCAGTTCATTAAAAGTAAGTTGTGCTTCCAAAAGTTGTTTTTTTCTCTATGGATAGCTCAGGAAGATCTTGTAAAAGTTGATGTCTACATTGTTCATTTAAAGACTCAGCAGAATATAATTCAGTATAAAAATCCACTGCATGCCTAGTGCCTACGCATCCTTTCCGTGTCTGAAACAAGGTGTCCATCCTTATCTTTTAAAAACAACTTCTTTTTTCCATGTTTAGTCTTCCGTTCTAAATCAAAAAAGAAGGATGTAGGAGCATCTATGTCTCTTTTTGTTAAAAAACTATTTTTTATAAGTTCTCCTTTGACTTTTTCATCAAGGATTGAATTCAAACAGTTTTTCTTTTCAGTCCACATATCCTTCAATTTAGGAGAAGCGTTTACAATCATATTCCCTTCAATAATCTTAAGTTCTTTCTCCAAACTCTCTAATGTTTTCTTCAAAAACAGGGTAGAGTGAGAAGAATATTGTTGGCAATACTCCTTAATAAACACTTCCCCAATCTCCCACCACTGAATAATATTGTCATATCTTCCTTTCTCAGTCTTCCAAACTTCCCAACAATTCTGAAAATTTTCACAAAAGAATGTGTCTTCCAACAATTTAACATTAAAATGCCAATAAGAACTCTTATAGGTTTTTGTTATGAGACTACATTCACCTGTGATTAGTTTGTGTTCTGAAGAAGAGACAGGAGTAATCGTTGAATTCAGGCTCCTGTTCCTCATATTATGAGATAGATAAAACCTGTCTAAATGAGCAGAAAGTGTGTCATTACTAAAACTCACCCAAGAGTACTGTTTAACTAAAGGATTGTTTTCTCTCCATACATCTGATAAGTGAAAATTATTTACCAATCTAGCAAGACAAGTGTCTGACATTTGATGATGTTCTTCCCCATTCCTATCGAAAACGAAATCTAAAGTGCAGTTCCAGTCTCCACCGAAAACAACAAAATCTCCATCATGTTGTCGTCTTAAAAACTGTTCTAACTTAGAAAAGAGCCTTATTCTCTCAATGACTAAATTTGGAGCATAAATGTTCACAAAAGTAAAATTCATATGTATTTCAGCTCTAACAATCAAGAGTCTTCCAGGTTCCAATTCATTTTTCCCCAAAATATTGAAATTGAGAGAAGGAGCAAAAAAAATTCCCAGCCCTGTACTTAGATTATTCCCATGACTAAGAAAGTGTTCTCCCTTCAACTTCATTGTCTAAGTTACTGGGAGTTTCTTGCAAGAAGATAACATTTAACTCTTTCAAATTAATAATCTCAGAAAGAAATACACGTTTTTTCAAATCCCACATTTAGTGATCCTACTCGTAAGATCTCCATCAGAAAGAGAGAGGAAAGAAAGCAATAAAGAAAAATTAAAACCCATCATGAGTCTTTAACTTTCCTCTTCGTTAATTGCTCCTTTCCAAACGTTTTAATTTTTTGTCTAGCAGATGTGATGTGATTCTTAAGCCGAAACCTTTTCTGTTGAGAGAGCTCAGTACAATTACTCATTTTTCTCAAGATCAGGAAAAAAGTCACCAATTTCTACTCCTGCTTTCCCTTTTGTTTCATCGAGAAAACTATAAATTTGTTCAACAGTGTACAAATCACTTTCTCTTTCCATCTCAGACCACTGTTCCTCTCTCTCACTATCTTCAGTGCTCTGAGATAAACCATCCATTTCATCTCCTACATCCTCCTCTGAACATTTTGAGTCACTAGAGAGTGTTGTATCACATCCTCTACACTGCATTCATTCACCATCTTATCCGTAGCACCACGAGCACTAGCAGGCTTTCCAACAGTATAACTGCATCCAGGCTGGTCATCACTCACAGTTTTAGAAACAAATCCACTCACCTCATCTTGTTCCTTCACCTCCTCCGTCACTCTATCAATCTGTGCAGTGTCTTTATTCCTTTCAGTCGCTTGAAGTTCTCCATTTGATTCTTCAGCTCTAGATGCAATAGTTAAAGGCAGATGTTCATCGCGCACTTTATGCGGACACGAGTCGCGTTTATGTCCGACAACTCCACAATCGTAACATTTCAAGCTCTCTGTGCTCGCGTACACCATGTACGAATTATCTTCGTGTTTGACTCGAAAAGAAACTTCTAAGGATCGATCTTGGGCGCTTAAGAACATAAAAATTTACGTCGAAAAGACAATACATGCTTTAGCGCCTAATTTTTGCACCCCAATGGAATCGATCTCATGGGGCTTGCAATTTTCCCAAATCGCATAACTTATTTTATTATTACATCGTTTGAAACAAACGGCGGGACATTTGAAATGGTGATTTATTTTAGTAGCTGTGGTGAAACCGGAACAAAAGCTTTCTTCACCCACAACCCATCCACAGTCAAAATATTGACTAACGCTTCAGCTTTCAAAAATACTACGACCGCTTTGTTCATTCGCGAGCCAGAGATGATGTTATCAAACCCAATCTTTTGTCCTACCGCCACCAACAAACCTTCAACCGTTACACCTGCTTCCGGCACACACCTGCAGCCATTACGAAGAAGGCCGTTCCTTGCACCGGAACAGACACCATACCGACACTCGGTGCGATTTTTTTTTTTTTTTTTTTAACAATTAACGTAGGGGGAAATAAACAATAAAGAGAAACTAAATCAAAGAAAAAGAATGGTAAAAAAGAAAGGAAAGGAAAGAATGCTATCCACCACACACGATGGACCTCACCCTCACCGGAAGAGAAAGAGAGAATTTTAACATCCTTTATTACAAATATAATTTACCACGCAATTAAATTACAATATTCATTTATATATAAAAAATAAAATAATAAAAAAAATAAAAATAAAACTCACAAACGTGTAAAAACCAAATCACCTTCGAAAACAGAGCACAGAGCTTCATTGTAACACCAAATTTCCTCAAAAGCAGCAAGATCATCCATATGTTTATAGTATCTAAAATCTATCAGTATTCTTGCTTGTACCATGTTTGAAAACAATGTAACCACATTCGGTTCCAAATTTTGTTCCATCTTTTTCTTTCTACTTACATAGATGGCCAGTTTTGCCTGGCCTAAAATAAAATTCAGCAATTGACAAATAAACCTTTTCTTCCTTACATATTTACAACCAAAAATAAATAGCACCATAGAAAAAGATTCATTACAATTCTTAAAAATACTGCCTAAACACAAAAATAAAGATTCCAATCTAGCACAATTCACAAATGTATGAAAGATGGTCTCTCTCTCCGTGCAAAAAGGACAACCCACATCAATCTCAGGATTTATAATTGAAGTAAAAGCATTGACAGCGACAGCACCGTGAAGAATTCTCCACTGCAAATCACCTGTTTTTTTGGTCAACGGTGGTTTATATAGTGCTCTCTACTCAGGCTTCTTATCCATATTCAGCTTAAAAAAAGCACGCCATGGAGTATCAGTTCTCTCATTTAACATTTTTTTGTTAAAATTAATTACACAACATTTATACAGAACTTTCCCAGTGCATGAAAAGAAATCTACACACATGGAATCAACAACTTCAAAAAAGACACCAGAAAACCCTTCTAAATTCAAAGAAAAAAACAAACAAGGAAAAGAGTCTCACGCCCTTCTGTTGTGTGATCTTTGATGTTCAATAACTTAGCACACGCATTTGGATTAAAACTAAATCGTAAAAAAAAAAAAAAAAAAAAAAATTATGGGTCATTCATTAAAAGCATCATATATTTTCAGCCTTAAGCATACATGACTTTCTGGCGAAAGTGAATCTAGCAGTACATTACTACTGTTCCTCTCATTCTGCAACAGTACAAACACACGCACTCTTTGCACATGTTTTCTTGCTTGAGTGTTTCTGCATTATTTGAGTGGCATTGCATTATTACAGCAAAGCGCATCATTACAGTTTAAGTCGCTGCAGTGGAGCAGCTCCATTTGTGAATAATGGCTCTCACTGTGGTTCGCTGGAGTCCCAAATCTTTAGAAATGGCTTTATATCCTTTTACAGACTGATAGATCTCAATTACTTTCTTTCTCATTTGTTTCTGAATTCATTTGAATTTAGGCATGATTTCTAGCTTTTGAGCATCTTTTGGTGTACTTCACTTTGTCAGGCAGGTCCTATTTCAGAGATTTGTTGATTGTGAACAGGTGTGACAGTAATCAGGTCTGAGTGTGGCCAGAGAAACTGAACTCAGGTGTGATAAACCACAGTTTTAACAGAGGAGCAAACACTTCTTCACACAGGACCATGTAGTTTTGGATTTATTCCACTTAATAATAAAAACCTTCATTTAAAAACTGCATGGTGTGTTTACTCGTGTTGTCTTTGACTTATATTTAAATTTGTTTGATGATCTGAAACATTAAAGTGTGGCAAACATGCAAAAAATTAAGAAATCAGGAACACTTCTTCACACCACTCTACTTATTAATCTTCATTCTTGTTAGTCAGTGCTAGAAACATGTCAGTGTGGCTTGTTCTGATGCATTGAAGGTTATAGAAAGGAAGATATGACCAAACCTGCAAAGGAAGATGATTGGTTAAGAGTCAGATACACACTGTGCAAACAAGTAGCCTACTATTTCTGCAATGTTTAGTTAAAATAACTTTGATTGCCTTTATTATGAACAGTGAAGTGAAATATGATTCTGTACTTTAATTCCATCAGTCAGTTCACTGTTGGACTATTTTTCAGACTGAAAAAAAAGTGACCCTGGAGCACAAAACCAGTCCAAATTGAGATCTTTACATCATCTCAAAGCTGAATAAATCATCTTTCCATTGATGTGTGGTTTTTTATGATATGACAATATTAGGTTGAGATACAACTCTTTGAAAATCTGGAATCCAAGGGAGCAAAAAATCTAAATATTGAGAAAATCATCTCTAAAGTTGTCCAAATGAATTCTTAGCGATGCATATTACTAATCAAAAAATAAGCTTTGCTATATTTACAGTAGGAAATTTACTAAATATCTTCATGGAAAATGATCTTTACTTAATAATCGAATGATTTCTTATTACGTAAAAATGATCATTAACTTGGAAATGACCATAGTTCGCTGAAAAGATGAAAAGAACAATTCTCTAAAAACTAAAGGTGCCTCAGAAATCCTTTTGAGTGCTGGAGGAACTTCATCATTTATTTTAAGTGCCTCGAAGCTCTTTTTCTCATCATATTGTTCCTGGAGGAACCATTCTAGTCTTTGCAGTTCATGTAAGAACTCTTTGGATGTTTGAAGCACTTTGTTTCCAGTTCTGAGCTTCTGGAGTCACTCCTTCATTACACGAGAACTCAAAGAGCTCCAGAGGTTCCTGGAGGAACTCAAATTATTAAAAAGGGTTATTGTAAAAGTTATTCTTTTTTCTCCAGATTGTGCTTTTATCTGCCTTTGTTGGATTTTACATATATTTTGTTGTATAACTTAAATACCGCAATAACTAAAAATAGTTTTATTGAAATGTTAAATCATTTGAAGGTGAATAGTTTTAGGACTTTATATGATAAATGAGGGAAGTCTGAGTGTACACACACACATTACATACACTGTGTGTGTTATTGTAATAGACATTGTGCATTTAATTACTCCACAACCATTAATCAATTCACTAATATGACAAAAAATAGTCTTGAGATTTGCTGACATCTGATGGACAAAGTTAGATACTGCACCTAAACAAATCCTAAAAGCTTTTGAAGATATCAGTTTAAGATAAGTTTAACATGTTTTATAAAATATTTTCTAGTATAAACATGTTGTCATGAACTAAAACCTCTATTACATTTCAACAATGAACTGCCAAAGTTTGTCCTTTAAATGAGGCCGAACTTATTTCTGTGCTTCAAAACTTCCAATTTTTAATGAAAGTTTTTTTTGACTGACATTTGTGTCCTCTAAATACCTCCAAAAACAGTGACCAGAAATGTAAATAAAAACGAAGTTGATTCTCAGGTTTTCCTAACAAGCAACAATGTTGTTTTAAATAATCCCAAAACCATAACCAATGATTTTTTTAACACGACTTAACAAAAAAAGAAGCCCAAATTAGTGTAAAACACGTGGTAAACATTGACAATGGATTTGTCCTAATTATTTTCAGATTTACATGTGGTAAACAAAAGCTATAGAATAATATGAAAATATTGTGTATAATATTATGAAATAAATGTTTTATGACCTTCGTGTGATGTTATGTGATATTTATTGTGTGTTGTGTTCTGCTGTCTCACTCCTTATAACAGAAAGATCACAGCCATCTCAGTTCTACAGACATTATCAGAGTTTTGTTGTTTTGGCAATTTCACTTTGTCAGGGAGAAAAATTTCAGGAATATTTATGAAAAGTTGAACAAATAATAATTTACTGAACAAGCATTATATATTTACATTAAAAATATGTGATATAATCTTTTGGATTTAAAAAAACTAAAGCAAATGATAAAAAAATAGCAGCACATAATGTTTCCAGATTTTTTATTATAAATTCATTATTTTAATCTTTCATTTGATAACTGTGTAAATTCATTTATTATAACTGACAGGTGTGATGATCAGTGGGCTTGAGTTTTTACCTCCATAGTTTAAGGATGGTCCAAAAAATGGATAGAGTTTTTCAGTGAAAGACTGAGCAGTGAAAGAGTAGATATGAGAGCTGGACTCCACATCATAAAAGGAGACCAGACCCTCCTCATAATCCACAAACACACCGACCCGCTGCGGCTTCACTCTCAGAGACAGAGAGACACGAGGATCATCACAGGCTTTATATTCATCTCCATTCCTCAGCCACACAATCCAGTATCCATCACTGGGTCTCAGTGTGATCTGTCCCTTCCTGTTAATGGATTCTCTGGCCACTCCTAAATCCCAATTAGTCTTTCCCTTCACCTGCACCTCAAAATAAAATCTCCCTGAGGAGAATCCCTCCTTTCCCAAGACATTTACACATGTATCAAATCTCTCTGGTTTGTCTGGGAGTTTCTGTGTAATGTCTCCATCTCTCACTTGTTTTCCATCATCAGACAGAATGAGATTAGGTTGAGCTGTATCAGGATCCAGAGTCACATCCACTGAGAAAACAGAGAATACAGATATTCTGTGATGCTGATGTTTTTAGTTAACCCAGTGTTTAATCAGATTGTAGTGCAGTAATGAAGCAGTGAGTGTATGAATGTAAACTAGTGTAGTGCAGACAGCACACTGTACCTGCATACTGCTGCATCCACTTCAGCTCTGTAGAGACTAATGACAAGAAAACAATCAGATCTGAAGCTTATATTTAAAGAACAGAGTACACTATCATGTTTCTATCTGATCAGTGTGTATTGATGTACCAGTTAGTGTGAGTTTCTCATCTATAGTGTCCTTCAGTTGAGTCAGAGCTCTCCTCAGAGTCTCCAGACTCTCATGAGTCTTCATACTGATCTCAGGCCAGTTCCTGGTGTTTCTAGAGCTGCACAGGGATGAGTGAATCTACAGCAGGAGAGAGGAGAAATCCTTCAGCATGTCATATCCTGCATTATGATTGATCAGAGAGATCATGTTGACTGACCTGTAGGAGGTGGAGGTGATCTTCAGTGTGTGAGAGCTGCTCCAGCTCAGTGTTTCTCATCTTTAGCTCAGTGATCTCCTGCTCCAGCTCTTCAATCAGCTCTTGCTCCTGTTTCTCTGCTGCTTTCTGCTGCTCCTCCATCATCTCCAGCAGTTCAGTCTGATGTCTCTCAATGGAGCGGATGAGATCAGTGAAGAGCTCCACACGGACTGCTTTCTCCTTCTCCGTGTTTCTCTGCTCAACCAGGACAGACAACAAATTATTAGCAGTGTTTGCTAACAGAAGAATCTGTGTAACTATTGCTCACACATTTTTGTTCACATACATAGGCTACATGTGTTTTCAGAATCCCTCAAATGAAGAATTAAACTTCACTCTGCACCCTGGACGAGAGCAGAACAAGCCCTGGACATTTTAGTTCTTGTTTTATTGGCTGTTGCTGGATTTTTGAGTCTGATAGTCATCTGTCATTCGTTTGATTGTTTGCTTATTTTGTTATTGTTATGTCTGTCAGTTCTTGCCTCTTTATTTTCTTTATTAAAACATTTACATTCATTATTTATTGAAAAAGTAAGTTGATCTTACTGAAATCCTCTTCTGAGACTAAATTTTAAAATGTATCTCCTCCTAGAGCTTTCAAGCTAAAACCGGCAAACTCGGGTCAGAGCTTCAGACTGGTCTTATGGATGGTTTATGGATTTCATAAACCAGACTATCAAAACTACCTAAAATCCCATAGACTTTCATTGAGGGGGTGAACATTTTATACAATAAGACTTAAGGTGTATTTTAGCTGTCTACTGCCATAGCAAAGCTTAAAAACTCTATACTGAGAATACATGCTAGTCACTTGTTAATCATGTTAACATTATGCTAATCACTTTGCTAGTCATGCTAGCAACATGCTATTCACTTGCTTATAATGCTAATTACATTCTAGTCACTGGTTAATCATGCTAATGACATGCTAGTCACTTGCTAGTCATGCTAACAACAAGCTAGCCACTTGTTAGTCATGCTAACAACATGCTAGTCACTTTGCTGATAATGCTAGCAACATGCTAGTCATGCTAGCAGCATGGTAGTTCCTTGCTAAACATGCTAACAACATCCTAGCCATTTGCTTATCTTGCTAACAACGTTTATAACATGCTAATCACTTGTTAATAATGCTAATGACAAGTTAGTCGCTTGCTAATCATACTAAAAATATGTTAGTCACTTTGCTAATCATGCTAATAACATGCTAGTCACGTATTAAACATGCTAACAACATGCTACATACATCTTAATCACTTGCTAATCATGCTAATGACATGCTAGTCACTTGCTAGTCATGCTAACAACATGCTAGTTGCTTGCTAATCATGCTGGAAATTTGCTAATGACATGCTAGTCACTTTCTTATCATGCTTGAAACATGCTAGTGACATGCTAACAACGCGCTTATCATGCTAATGACATGCTAGTGAAATGATAATAATGCTGGAAACATGTTAACGAAATGATAGTAACTTGGTAGTCATTATTTATATAAAGATATTTGTCTATCTGTCTATTTATCTATTTATTTTTTTGATAGGTTTTATTGCCTTCAAAACTTTCAAACTACTTTAAACTGAAAGACCTCAAATTTTAAGTTTCTTAAAACTACTTAAACATTCTGGCTAGGCCTTTTCAAAGTCAACAGTCTTTCCACCAACTTAACTATCTAGTTTTATTCTATTATTTTAAACTCACTTTTCTGACTTCTGCTGAGTGTTTGATGTCTTGAATCTTCTTGATTCTGTTCTGGATCATCAGCTGCACGTCTTTCTGTGTCTTCATCAGTTCAGTCTATAGAGAGAACAACACAGACACATTTATCATAACAGATTAAACTCACAATATGAATAAAATCTGATTCCTCATGATATCAGTCCTTTAAAAAAATAATAACGTCTACCTTCTTCTCTTGACTCTCCTCTTCTATAGGAACAGTGTTGTGGTTCTTGTGGTCTGTCTCGGTGCAGAATGAACACACACATGTCTGATCATCTCTACAGAACAGATCCAGAGGTCTCTCGTGTTTCTGACATATATAGTCCTCCAGATTACTCACAGGATCCATCAGTTTGTGTTTCTTCAAACGTGTCACTCTCAAATGAGGCTCCAGGTGAGTTTCACAGTAAGAGCTCTGACACACCAGACACGACTTCAGCGCTTTCAGCTTTCTTTCCTCACAGAAGTCACACAGAACTTCAGTTGTTTTCTCAGGACTTTTCTTCTTACAGTGATCTACGAGCTCTCGGAGTGTGGTATTAATCTTGAGATCAGGTCTTTGCTTGAATGTTTCTTTACAGTATGGACAGCTGCAGGTCTGGCTGTTGTCCCAGCACTTATTCAGACAGATCTTGCAGAAGTTGTGTCCACATGGAGTCGTGACTGGATCAGTGAACACATCCAGACATACAGAGCACTGAATCTCCTCAGACAGTGAACTCATGGAGGATGACATTGCTGGAAAGAGACATTATTTAGGATTAGTGTGAACTCCTTCAATACTGTTTATGAAGAATCCCATGATGCACCTCATGAAGCTGGTTGAATGTAAAGAGTGTTTAGAGACAAAGAGTGCTGAAGAAACTCAAATATAAAGAGATCATGTACAGTAAGCTGGTTATTATTGTAAAATGACCCCAGACAAGCTGATCAGAACCTAAATGTGAAGCTCATTACATAACCACTTACCTAAATAAATAAATACATGTACAAGAATTATTCTTGTTAAGATGAAATTATTTGATCTGCTTTACATTCATGAACTGCACATATTCAATATTATAAAAGAAAACTCAAAGTCAAAGTGTTTTTCTGGGTTATTGACTTACATGGAGGTAAACTGTCGATACTCCATCTCCTGGTTTTTCTTGCTGTTAGTGAAGATTCTGCCATTGTTCTTTCCCTCTTAAAGCCTTTTTAAAAAAAAAAGATAGTTTAACTGGTTACAATGTAAGAACTCATAGTGATGGAAATACAATCATTCGTTTAAAACAAAGTGAGAGACTCGTAAACTTACTGAACAATCTGAACTATGACCTGCTGTTTAAAGAAAGTACAAAGAACAAGCTTTATATTTTCCAACAAACATATACATCGCCTTATCCAAAATTAGATGAATCTTTCCACAAAATATATTATATGATCCTGAGTTATTGTGCAATGTAAAAGTAATTTTCAGCTGCAGTGAAACAGGTTTGTGTACCGACATAAAGTTGGTTCGACGTTTTATGTTTGACATTTTGTCAGAGATTCAGCCTCAGAAATCTTCAATAATTCTTTAATAATTACAATGACAAGAAACATACTGGGAATTGTTTTCAAATGTAGAAGAGAACACTTTGTGTTTTGTTGGTTTTAATCTGCCTTAGGGAATTATAACTGATAGACCTTATAATGTAAAAGTGCAGGACAGGGACTGTATGCAAAGTGCAAAAAGATACATAAATATAAACATTTGCCAGCTGTGAAAGCAAAAAAAAAAATGTACAAAAGGTCAGTTCTAATCTGTAACTAGACACACCCATTAAAGTTGTGTAATATAACTGTGTGTGTTATAAATTAATTTATGAAAAATTTAGATTTTCACATTCAAGTCAAAACAACTGTAAAACAACACTCTTCGCTAGTGTTAACTTATTTGTTGAATTTCAATAGCATGTTTTCTGTTATAGTTCTGTGACTAAAACAAATATAAAAAATCGTGTTGTTGTTACCATGAGGTTAGTACACGAGAGTGTAATTATTTGAAATTAATTTCTTTATTGGTTTTAATTTCAATAGCGTATA
Organism: Carassius gibelio; assembly: GCF_023724105.1. Taxonomy (NCBI): domain Eukaryota; kingdom Metazoa; phylum Chordata; class Actinopteri; order Cypriniformes; family Cyprinidae; genus Carassius; species Carassius gibelio. Next base: position 1,579,655 of record NC_068381.1, read on the forward strand.
CTTATTTGGTGTCATACTTCTGTCAACATAACGGAAAAAAAAAGTTCTCACAAGGACCTGGAATCAGCCTACTACATTGTCAATGAATTATGAAATACTTGCTTATGGAATGCTTTTAATTTTGTTTATTTTATGGATATATTTATTAATAGTAATAATATCACAATAACCAGTATCACATATCTTGTTTACAATATTTCTTATTTAAATTCAAGTGAACATTATAAGTGTTTGTCTTTATATCTTTCAAAACCTTGGTGCACCAATTGATCTTGTTTTATTAATTATATATATATATATATATATATATATATATATATATATATATATATATATATATATATATATATATATTTATATATATATAAATGATCGTTTTGTCATTATCATGTACTTTGTAGACGGTCCCTAGCTGGCCTAAGCGTTAGCGCACCGCTACTCGAGTCTTAATCTGTTGCAACAAATCGAGGAGAACTAAAACAAATACACTGCGATGTGTTTTCATTTCTACGTTCTATTGCTAAGTAACCTACTTATGTTCAACTCATTCCAGTCTGACATAAACCCTACTAAACCAGACCACTGTCATTAGAAACCTGTTCAGGACAATCTCTCTTATATTTCTATCACTTACCTGTGAGTATCGGATGTGTTCACAAGGGTCTCTGAACGACTCGTTATTCTGTTGTTTAAAGAGTTCGATGGTTTCAGGTGTTCATGTTGTTGTTGCTCAAGTTAGTTTCTCTTTCTCTGAGTCTCTCACTGAATTACAGTGATTTGAGAGCTGCTCAGTGTGTATTCTGCAAACTGTGGTACACAGCACTACACCAACACGTGATGGGTAACTCGAGCACAGTGTTCCTCCGTGTTTTCCAGCACTATACATAGAAGGATCGAGGTTCATGTGAACAGATATTAATAGACAAGTTTCAGTCCAATATTTATAGTTCAGGCCTATAACAAAACCCAGTGTTACAGTACAGCGCATTTGGAACAATCATTGCGGAGCTAAAGAACACGATTTATTTAGGGATCACATGCACAAAAAAATTGTACAATAACAATTATGACACGATATAAGAAAAATCAGAGATCCTTTGAAATAACGCTAACCACTTGTTTGTTATGGTGGAACTTTTAATTATTACATTTACATTTATCAGACGATTTTATCCAAAAGTTTCTAGGCTGAACCGATGCAACATTACCCCATTTGCGCTCGCGACCGCTCGAATCACATGTTTGCGCGGAATGCAAATGATCATAAAAGAAAAGAAATCGAAAGACGATAAAAAAATAATAAAAAAAAACTGGCATAAAGTAGCTAAAGCTTGAAGTTGGACGAGGAATATTCGCAAATTTAGGGACCGTCTCTAAAGTTACATGCGATATTGTTATACACTTTTCTAACGTCAATAGCATTTGAGAAAGACAGTCATAAAAACAACTGTAAACTGTTCATCTAGGTGTCAACCATAATACACACCTTTAAATGTTTTATATGTATTAAAATAAACTGTAAATTATATTTTAAAGGTAAAACAAAGCCATCATTTTCAGGCACAGTTTAAATGTAAGAAATTATTTTACCACCACCAACGCATCTAATATTCTCCATGTCAAATTAACCATGTTTATATATATATATATATATATATATATATATATATATATATATATATATATATATATATATATATATATATACACATACAGAGCTGGGAAGGTTACTTTTAAATGTATTTCACTACAAAATACAAGCTTTAAAAAGCAAGCAGTAAGGTATTTCGTTAGATTACTCGGGTTTAGTAACTTAATCTAAATACTTTAGAATACTTTGAAATACTTAAGCTTTGTAACACAAAGGAACATATTAATTTGATGTCTTTTTATGCTTTCTGACATCTAGCAGCCATAATATGTGTTTTCTTTGCATTTAATTTTTAAGAACATCAATTTTCCACAGAATTTCTATGAACAACATTTTTTTTTATGTCATTTAAATCTTCCAATCAATATAAATTCAATTTGAATACAATGAATGGGATTCGAAGCCGTTTCATGATGCATTCCAAGCTTCAAAACGAATCCAGACACACCAAACACATAATAAAAGTACCCAAAACAACTGCCACAGTTGTCCAAGTTATACAATAGATTTTTTTTAAATAATGGACCAAACTTTAAATGAAAAAGAGTCACAAAAGAATCACTGAGTCAAAATTGGCAAGGCTCATTTCCCACGGTCACAAGCAATGTCGTTATTAAAATGCTTTTGGGAAACACACCTCAGGTCTCACAAAATTTCAAAATCCCTGGTAGCCTTTTGGGCTAGCTTTCTTCAGGTTTTGGTAACCAAAAATTTAACTAACCCGGAATAAAAATAAAGACATTGGCTGAACCTTCCTATGGACAAATCAGCATGATCAGCAAAAACTAGTAGCATATCTGGTTGTAACGATTCACAATAAACTTCTGATGCGATAAAATTCACAATACAGATTACACCATACAATTTTCTTACAATTTATTTATATATTTATTTGTTTTTTTTACAAAATGAGATTTAAGACAAATTATAAATGAAAGTGTGTCCTTTTAATATTAGACAAAAGACAAAATGCTGCATATTTCTTTGTGAAATTTCTTTGTGAAATTTTTGTGAAAAAATAAATTGTTTGTGCTCTGTTTTAAAAAAGAGGAAACCATTTGAATTAATATAAAAAAAGATACTAAATAATAATTTAAAAAAATTAAATAAAAAAAGAATGGTCCCATTTTACCTTTGTGAATGAGACGCAAATGTCACTCTCTGACAGCAGGTGCCAGTAATGGAACAGCAGGTATTTAAAGGCTGCTGACCCTTTAAGACCGAGTGCATGTATCGAATACATAGGATAATTCTTTCTCCACTGTATAGGTTCACTTCAGACATAACAGACTGCGTTTACGAGAATACTTGCAGAGACAATTATTTTGAGAAAATTTTGTGTATGTGTTCATTCAGAAGCTTGGATACGCGAAAGATGAATCAAATCTATTTAAGTGCATTGTCTGTAACACTGCTCTCGCGTAGCCTACTTGAATGAATGCGCGCAAGCTTCGAACGTGCGAATGGTTTAAAACGTTTGAATTGGCAAGATTTAGAAACATGTGCAAACTACCAACTACGATCCGTTTCACCCCTTCAAGCGAGTGAACAAAGCCAATCAAGTTAGGAATTTTACATCACTATTCACGATAGCCCGTCGGGCAGAGCGGTGATACACTTTGGAGCCCGACTGGAAAACACAATAGACCCGTGACGTCAGGCTAACGATTTTACGAACCCTGCACGTCAGATCTATCCAATTTCTGAGCCATTGGTTTCCACATTGATTTCGTTAAACTAAATAAATTATTCTTTTAAAAGATTGACTCAAAAGAATCATCTGTTCATGAATCAGATCATGAACTTGCATTACCTAACCAAAGATGATCTATTATCGAACATCTCAAATTAATAAAGACTTCCCACTCTAAAAAACACTGGGTTGTTTTTTCAACCCAAATGCTGGGTTGAGACCGCTGTGTAGGACATTGAGTTGTTTTAACCCAAGTTTGGGTTGAAAAGTGGTCTGCTTATAACCCAGCGGCGCTGGACGTGAAAGAGAGCACGCACGACACGTTAGGATCATATGTTTCCAGTGCGAGCAGCCCATTTTCTCAGCATGAAAGAAGCGAGAAGCGAGTGAAAGACATTATGGTAAGTAAAGATTCAAAATAAAAAGTTATCGTTTATTGTTTACCTGTTTTTAATTTTAATTACCTGTTTTTAATTTTAATTTGTTATCTTATTTTTTGCGGTTAAACTGAATGTACGTTAGTTTCCTAAAGGAAACCGCGTTATGTTAATAAAGACTAGCATAATACTTTTGAAGCTGTTGAAGTGGTAATCGTTCAAAGTATGTTTTGCATGTAATATTTCAGACTTTTCGAGCTTGTGTCTTCATTGTCCTCGCGCTGAGAGTTAAAGATACAGAAGCTGTTTGTGTGAGAGTCTCAGACTGTGTGAGGAGAATTCTATCAAGTTATATATTTTTTTCTTTTATTTTAATTTTTAACTAAGGTTAAAATAATGTTTGTTTTTGTAGGTATTGAAATCCAGAGACAAGATTACTTAATTCTTTTGAGACTGAGACATTTTTAAAATTTAATGTTTCTGTTGTGTCCTGTCTGTTTACTTCACATTTTGATGCAACAACAGTGTGATTATATGTTCATATTTTATTGAAACCACTGATGTCCCTGTAGAAAAGGAAAGTCAACTGCACCATCTGCTGGACACTGTTGGGTATCCAGGTTAACAAGCATCCAGGCCACCGTAGTTATCATGCACCGATCACGCACAGGACAGCCAATCAAATCACTGTGTTGTCGGATGACTGTTAAAATAGAACCTTTAAGCTTCATTTTGCATGGTCAGAAAGAGATGGTTCGTGTTGTTTTCTCCTGATTCCTGTCAAAGTCGTGTGCGTTAATGACCAAAAAACACAAACACACACTCATGCCTATATCCATATGACCATGCACAAGATTGTTTAGAGCAATGCCAACATACCAATGTAACCAGCAAACTTGGTGGATATTAAAGTAACCAAACTGGAATTCCTGTCTCCGTTTCCTTACCGACACTCCATGGGGATGACCAAGAATCATACCTAAGAATCAGCACACCTTCCCTTCAAATTTGGTCCTTCGAGTCGGAGCCGGGTCATTACCATGGCAACTCCAGAGTCTGAAATATCTAAATCTGCTCCTTCCTCATCCCAGCGCCCACGCAGAGCAATCCAGAAGACTGGCTTCCTAGACGACTATGTGGTCAACTATACTGGGAACCCATCAGGACAGACTGTTAAACCTAAACAGAAGGTAATGGTGGCTTCGACCCCCATCTCCTCTCACCACCTATTTGGAACAGCTGGGGCATTAGAAGATTTCATGCTGCAGATAATGGAAATTACAAGGCAACAGAGTGAGACTGCTAGACGCCAAACAGAACTCTTGGAAAAAGTCCTTCTACACAGTACTCCTCAAACATCTGCTCACTCCTCACAAGCATCATCTCGGCATCAGACACCTAGAACCCAGATCCTGAAATCAGTGGAAAAGGGAAGGCCAAAATCCGATGCCAGTCTTGATGTTGTTACTCCAGATCGTCATCCTTGGACACAGCCTGGGAAAACCCAAACCACCCAACCCCCTTTCGTTGAGGAGCTGTCTCAAATGCTGAGGAGAACCCAAATCAGAGACACTAATTTCCAGTCACCACCCCCAATGAGCAGAGAGACCAGTCTGTCGACACACCATTATGCCTCACCATGCTGCAGCCCCTCAGCAGATCCAATTAGAACACATGTGCAGGCCAGTGCAGAGCCCTGGATGAAACCATTACCTCCTCTACCAGACCAGAGACCGAGCCAAACCACCCAGCTCCCATACTATCAAGTACCACCACCTTCTGAAGCTTTCCCAGTGCACAGTCAGTTTGCTCCAGAGACTGAGCCAATGTCAGGAATTTCGTACCCAGTTACAACATCTCATCTTAGAGCTAATGCAGTGCCCTACAACCCCCATCCCTCATCATACTGGCCTCCAACAGTAGAGGGCCCCACCTTCCCAGATTTCATTAAAGAAGACAGAGCCCAGTATGTGGAACTTAGGATCGCCCTAGACAACCTGCTTCACCCCCAACTACCAGAGCATTACAAATACTCCATCCTGCTTAAACATGTAAAGGTACCTAATGCGCAGAGACTGGTGCTAGCACATGCAGAGTCAGTTATGCCTTACACTAATGCTCTACAAGCCCTTGACAGAAGGTATGGCCGGCCCTACCAGTTTGTGCTAAGGGAAATAGAGACTTTGGAGAATCTGCCACCTATTCATGCTGCTGATGAGCGGGCATTTGACAGCTTTTCCCTTAGAGTCCAAGCCATAGTCGGTATGCTCAAAGCCTTGAAGGAGGAGGGGATTGAAGAACTGCACAGTGGATCAAATGTGAAATGCCTTCTGAACAGTCTTCCTCGTTCACAACAAACCCAATTTAGGAGGCATCACCTCAAAAGAAACCCAGATAAGACCAAGTTCTCCCTCCTCGAGTTTGCAGATTGGCTACAGCTAGAAGCCACCTGTATGGAATTTGACCCAACTGATGAGACAAGAACCATAAAACGAGATCAAAGGGCAGTGATTCGGGGACATAGCAAACAAACGACCATACTGCATGGTGTAGAACAAAGACAGGCCACAGAACCATTACCTGAATCCAAAGCAGTTCATCCCAAATTACCTACCAAGCGCAAAGCCGTCTGTCCATATTGTTGTGCAGAACATTAACTCAGCCAGTGTACCGTATTCACAATATTAACTAAGGAGCAAATGGTTGGATGGATCAAAGACAATAAACGATGCTGGAAATGTGCATGCTCCCACATGGCCAAGGACTGTGACCTAAAGAGACCGTGCCATCTTTGCCAAGCCAAACACCTCTCCATACTCCACGACATCAACCAAAGGAAAGGTGAGGTTACCAGTGAGAACAATAGTCTGTACAACTCCACCACAGAAACTCTTTACTTAGACCAACCTCGTTGTGGTGGGAAGGTGTTCCTGAAAGTTGTAAAGGTTACCATACATCATCAACAGAAAGCTTTGGACACATTTGCTGTACTTGATGACGGTTCAGAGCGCACCATTCTGCTTGACACAGCTGCACAGCATCTAGGATTAAAAGGCAAACCCGAGCAACTGAATTTACGGACAGTACACCAAGACATCAGGACATTGCATGGCACTTCCGTAAACTTCAGCTTATCCACTCCAATTGACCCTAAGAAAAGGTTCAGCATTCAGGGGGCCTTCACAGCTGATCAGTTTGGTTTAGCAGAATACACCTACCCTGTGAGTACCCTGCAGGAAAGGTACAGACACCTGAGAGGGATTCCTATACCACCTCTGGTGAAAGCTTGCCCATTTCTTCTTATAGGTTCAGATCACCCTGAGCTTATCCCCCCAATTGAACCAGTGCGACTGGGTCCGCCTGGGGGTCCAGCTGCAGTCAGAACTCGCCTTGGCTGGACCCTGCAAGGCCCTTCCAAACATCTGCAGGATCAACTCTCAGTGTCCCATTGTCTGTTCACATCCAACTGCTCCCCGTCTGTAGAACTGTATCATAACGTTGAACGGTTATGGCAGATGGACATCCTGCCTTATCGCTGTGAAAAGATGGTAATAAGGTCACAACAGGAAAGAGAAGCACTGAACATGCCGGAGACACAGACTGTCCGAGTAAAAGTAGATGGTGTTGAACAATACACCACTCCACTTTTGCGAGTTAAAACTATGGCTCTGTTACATGCTCCAAAGGATGCTGTTATGTGCCATCTCCGTAGCACTGAACGTCAGTTGGCAAAAGACCTAACATTAGCTAACAAGTACAAAGACGAGATCCAGAAATTGGAGAGGAATGGTTACGCCACTAAGATATCACCTGAAGAAGCAGCCCAATCTACAGAATCATGGTATCTACCCCACCATATTGTCACCAACAATGGCAAACAATGGCAAACAACCTGGCTGAATGAAGCCATACCGGACAGCGCGCTCCATCTGCCGGGCGTTCAGCTGTTTAGAGCGGATCGCAAATCAGAATCAACAGGGAAGTCGCGCGGCGGCGGGACATGCTTTTACATCAATGAACGCTGGTGTAGAGATGTAACTGTGATAAAGAAGATGTGCTGTCCTGATCTAGTAATGCAGTTTGTCAACTGCAAGCCATTCTATTCGCCGCGGGAGTTTCACTCGTTCATTCTGGTTAGTGTTTACATACCTCCACAAGCCCATGTGAGCCTGGCTTTACAGAAACTCGCAGACCAGATCACAGAGACAGAACAGCAACACCCGGACTCTGTTTTAATCATTCTCGGGGACTTTAATAAAGCCAATCTCTCCCTGAACTGCCAAAATACAGACAGCATGTTACATGTCCCACCAGAGACAGTAATATACTGGATCACTGTTACACAACAATAAAGGATGCATATCACTCTGTTCCACGAGCAGCTTTGGGACATTCTGATCACTGTCTGATTCATCTTATACCGTCCTACAAGCAAAAACTTAAATCTGCTAAACCTGTAGTAAAGACTGTGAAGAGATGGACCAGCGAAACAGAGCAGGATTTACAATCTTGTTTTGACCTCACTGATTGGAGTGTTTTTGAAGCTGCTACCACCGATCTGGACGAACTCACAGAGACTGTAACATCCTATATTAGTTTCTGTGAGGATGTATGCATTCCTACCAGGACTTATTTAACATTCAACAATGATAAGCCATGGTTTACAGTAAAACTCAGACATCTTCGTCAGGCCAAAGAGGATGCCTACAGAAATGGGGCCAGGGTTTTGTACAATCAGGCCAGGAACACACTGAACAAAGAGATCAGAGCGGCTAAAAAGACCTACGCTAAAAAGTTGGAAGACCAGTTTACTTCCAACGACTCAACTTCAGTTTGGAGAGGACTGAGGGCCATCACAAACTACAAGACATCATCCCCTTGCACTGAGGCTAATCAACAACTTGCTAACGACCTGAATGAGTTTTATTTCAGATTTGAAACCCCCAACACCCATTCTGACCATCGGACAAAACAGGGACTTATGTGAGGATCCTGTTTGTGGACTTTAGTTCGGCTTTCAACACCATCATCCCAACAGCCCTCCAGACCAAACTGACCCAGCTCTCTGTTCCTAGCTCTATCTGTCAGTGGATCACCAGCTTTCTGACAGATAGGCAACAGTTAGTGAGACTGGGGAAATTCACATCAAACAGCTGCTCCACCAACACTGGTGCCCCTCAGGGATGTGTTCTCTCCCCTCTGCTCTTCTCCCTGTACACCAATGACTGCACCTCTAAAGACCCCTCAGTCAAGCTCCTGAAGTTTGCAGATGACACTACAGTCATCGGCCTCATCCAGGACGGTGATGAATCTGCTTACAGACAAGAGGTTGAGCAGCTGGCTGTCTGGTGCAGTCTTAACAACCTGGAGCTGAACACGCTCAAAACAGTGGAGATGATCGTGGACTTTAGGAGAAACGCCCCTGCACTTTCCCCACTCATCATCATGAACAGCACTGTGACTGCAGTGGAGTCATTCAGATTCCTGGGAACCACCGTCTCTCAGGACCTGAAGTGGGACAATCACATTGACTCCATTTTGAAAAAGGCCCAGCAGAGGTTGTACTTCCTTCGCCAGCTCCTGCCACAGGAGCTGCTGAAACAGTTCTACTCAGCCGTCATTGAGTCTGTCCTCTGTACTTCAATAACTGTCTGGTTTGGTTCAGCAGCAAAATCAGACATCAGAAGATTACAGAGAACTGTTCGGACTGCTGAAAGGATTATTGGTGCTCCCCTGCCCACCTTTCAATAACTGTATACATCCCGAGTGAGGAAAAGGGCTCATAAAATCACTCTGGATCCCTCACATCCAAGTCACCCCATCTTTGAACTTTTGCCATCTGGTCGGCGCCTCAGAGTCGCAAATACCAGAACAGTAAGGCACAAAAACAGTTTCTTCCCCCAGGCAATCTACCTCATGAACAGTTAAATGTTAGGGTTAGACCCAATGGTTGACCCAATGGTCAAAATCTAAACAAGCAGCTGTTACCTGGACCTACTCTAGGCCCCTCTCTCCTTGGAGTGTTGATCCGCTTCAGGGAACATCGAGTAGCCATCAGTGGAGACATAAAGGGAATGTTCCATCAGGTCCGCCTGCTCCCCAGAGACAGACCCCTCCTAAGGTTCCTGTGGCGAGACCTAAAGCCAGAAAACCCACCTGATGTGTACGAGTCGCAGGTTCTTCCATTTGGCACAACCTGTAGCCCCTGTTGTGCGACATTCGCAGTACAGCGACACGTTTTTACTCATTGCCAACCTGGTGATAAGCTACGACAGTCAGTTGAACGCTGCTTTTATGTCGACAACTGTTTACAGAGTACTGCATCCTTGACAGAAGCCAAGGAGCTGATCAATGGGTTAAGGTCCCTACTGGGTTCAGGCGGGTTTGAAATCCGTCAGTGGGCGAGCAATGAGGCCTCAGTGGTTAGCCATCTCCCCAAAGAGGCTAGATCAGAGAACACTGAGTTGTGGATTTCCCTCAACCAATCAGATCCACAAGAGATGACCCTGGGATTAAACTGGCGCTGTGTGGTAGACACCCTCCATTACCGCCATGAGGTAAGGATGAGAAATATCTACCATGTTCTCGCCAGCCAGTATGACCCCTTAGGCTACATAATACCTTTCACAACCAGGGCTAAAACCTTAGTGCGACAACTGTGGGTGAAGGAAAGAGAATGGGATGACCCCCTTCTCCCATCAGATCTGCTAAAAGCCTGGCAAAAATGGGAAGCAGAACTAGAACATCTACCACTGATCACCATACCTCGATGTTATGTGTCAGCCATGCTGGATATCCTGTCAAAGTCGTGTGCGTTAATGACCAAAAAACACAAACACACACTCATGCCTATATCCATATGACCATGCACAAGTTTGTATAGAGCAATGCCAACATACCAATGTAACCAGCAAACTTGATGGATATTAAAGCAACCAAACTGGAATTCCTGTCTCCGTGTCCTTACCGACACTCCATGGCGATGACCAAAAATCATACCTAAGAATCAGCACACCTTCCCTTCAGTCCCTTTTCTCTTTGCAGAACTCAAACTAACTTTGGAGTTAAGGACACATAATTCTGACTGTCCTGCAAAGTATAGCTATAATATAGTATATAATATAATATAGGCAATATTTGAGAGAATGGTTTAGCGATTTCTAATTATTGGAGGGATTAGCCTCCCTCAATGTCTACGGCAGTTATTGCCCTGATCAGACATATTCTGTGGCACTATCATGCAGTCTCTAATGAAATGACGTTAGCAAATATTGCAGATTTTTTGCAAATTTCTTTGAGTGACATGATCGTTAATAATATAAAAATAACCCAACAGTTGAAATAAATGTTTACTTGTATTCATGAGATTATTTTAATGAATAAAATACACTGTTTTCAAATACAGATGGTTTATTAAATTAGAAAATCTATAAATCAGTTTAAAAACAGTTTTTAAATTTTAAATGACCAATGTACTCAATATTGGTGAGCCTAGTATTTAATATAGTAGAGGTGTGACCTCGGCATCCTGGCTAAATTCGCCCATTGGCCTCTGACCATCATGGCCTCCTAACAATCCCCATATCCGCTGATTGGCTTCATCACTCTGTCTCCTCTCCACCAGTAAGCTGGTGTGTGGTGGGAGTTCTGGCGCAATATGGCTGCCGTCGCATCATCCAGGTGGATGCTGAACACTGGTGGTGGATGAGGAGATACCCCCTGTCTATGTAAAGCGCTTTGAGTGCCTAAAAAAGCGCTATATAAATGTAAGGAATTATTATTATTATTATTATTATTATTATATAGATATGCACAACATTTAGAACACATGGCAAATAAATGCTGAAGTATACATATATACGAATGTATGGTATACATATGAATGTCTGGTTGGAGCAACATATCAGCTTCCAGGCTACAGTGAATTTAGTAAATTTTGTTCAGGAAACCTAGAGTTTAACCTTACTTTAAACAGGGCTGACAACTTTTGAGTTCAGCCTGGAGTGAGAATTGTTCAGGAATAATTAACAAGCTTGCGATTAAGTATGCTATTTTTTCTTAATTTTTCTAAAAATTAAAGAGAGCATATTGTCGCGCGGTTGCAAGTAACAATTGATTTAACCAGGCAACTGGGGCCGTTCACATATCGCGTCTTTTGCGCACTCATGTTCCTTATTTCCAATGTAGGCGTGCGGTATGTGCGCTCATAATGGAAGCGACGCGCTCGTTTTTTCCAGGCGCATCTGCACCACATTGAGTTAAAAACATCTCAACTTTTCAGAATGCCGCAAGCCCACCGCGGGTCATGTGACAATAACTAACCAATCAGCTTCATCCTTTCCCGTTACAACGTTGCAAACTCAGCCAAGAGGAAGGAACAGCTGATTATAGCTGTATATGGATTGCCATTTTGAAATAAATTTAGTAGCAGAGCTACTGCAAGCGATTTTTAGTGCTGCAAATCAATTTATCCTTTGCTGAAATTTCTGCGTCTTCATCGGGAGAGCGCATCATGGTTGCTTAGCAGCGGCAGAAGCCTCAGGAGTGCAGAGCCATATAGCTTCATTTTACATTTATATAACATGCTAATTACTGCTGCTAACAGTTAATTGACCCATAGTGCAGTGCAAGCTGAAAATCACCTGTCACCAGCCTGTCTCTACTACCTGAAAGTCATCAATATGACATTAGTTAACATGAGATCAGTGGAAAAAAGACAACATGTAACGTAAAAAGGCAATAGCAGCCCGTTTATACAACTTAACGTTAGCCTGAAATACGTTTTTAAAATAACGGTAATTGAACACTAATCCTCAAAAATTAGCTGATTTGATATTTTAAAAACAACACTGCTGTACTCATGCTACATACATATGTCGGTGTGTTGTATAAATATATAAAAATAAATGCATTTAATGAATCTTTATTACCAGAAATCACAGTTCTGTCACTCTACTCTATCAGTTTGAATGGCCGCCAACACACTTGCTGGAACTATATGAAGTCAACAGGCCCCAAGGAAGTCGACCGGAAGTTGAAGTCGGCTGCGTGCCGCCATCTTGTAGCAGAACTTCACTTGCGTTAGCATTCCCATTGACTCCCATTCATTTTGGCGTTACTTTGACAGCAAATAACTTTACATCTGAGGCGTTTAAAGACTCCGTTTGTCCGTTATTTATTTCTAAAGATACACGACAATGTATAAAGAGCTCCTTTACCTTCTATGTTACATTATGGCCCAGTAGAAAGTTTTTGTAAAAATAGGCTAACGATTGCGTCATAACCACTCGAATCTCTGTTGCATTACCGTACAGACAAGAGGAGAAGCTCGCAGGCAATTAACTTAATATGGCGTACTGGCGTAACATTTTAAAATACTATACAAAATAATTAATCAGAATACTTACTCCTGCTCACTCACGCCAAAGAACTCCCCGCTCAAGCTCGCCGTCTCTGAAAGGTTTGCGATGGCAGCACAGCTACTAGAACATTTACATCTGTCAGACAGGTTGCTGACGTCATCAACCCTTACGAAAAATAACCATGGTTTTATTATAGTAAAACTGTAGTAACCCATGGTTTTTTGGCGTGTTGACCACCATTTGTATAACCACAGATTTACTACAAATACCATGGTTAAACTATGGTTAATATAGCAAAACCGTGGTTATTTTGTGGTTACCATGGTTTAACTATAGTAACAATGGTTTTTTGGTTTTATTTGTAGTAAAACCATGGTTAATTTTCGTAAGGGAAGCTTAGTTTGAGTCTGCGCGTCAGAAACGGAAGTGCTAAAAATAGCTAAAAATGGGCTTCACTTGAGTGCTTTGGAGAAGGAGAAAGCGGCGAGCCTAGCCCGTGTAACGCTGAGTCAGGGACGTTATGATCCATAAGCAGCTTTATTTCAATAATCAACAGAGTAAACAGAAACAGGTCAATCAGGGGCGTTAGATACCACGTAGACAAATCAGAATCGTAAACCTTGACAGAGCGTAGAATCAGGGCTGGCGGCAGGCAGGCAGAGGCGAGAGAACAAGGCAGAGGTCGATAAGGCAGGCGGCAGAGAATCAGAGTCCAATAATTAGTCCAGGTCATACACGGAAGATCCAACAGTGGGAAAACGCTCGGTAATGTCTGCATGGGCAAAACAAGACTTCGCGTTTGAGAGGACAGGGCGAGTTCCTTAAATAGGGGATGAAGATGAGCGACACCTGTGCAGGTAATCAGCCCCAGGTACGGGGTGTATGGGAAATGGAGTTTGAAGGAGGTTAATACTTGGGTGACGGTTCCCTCTGGTGGTGATCGGAGGGAGCCACAGAGGCTGTGTTTGTGACAGAGCCCTCCCCCTGCGAGCGGCTCCTGACGCGATGAGGTGATCGTCGCTGGGGTCTTCCTCGGGGTCTAGGAGCGGGTCTGTCTGGATGATCTCGATGGAAGTCCGTGATGAGAGTGGGATCCAGTATGTCATCAGCATTGACCCAGGACCTTTCCTCCGGACCGTACCCCTCCCAATCGACCAGATACTGTAGGACTCGGCCCCGGCGACGTGAATTCAGGATTTCGTGTACCTGATAGGCCTCCTGGCCATCGATGATGAGGGGAGGCGCTCTCTGGTCACCAGCCTCCTCTAGGTTCTCCGCTCCTCTCGGTCCACCAGCGGGCTTGAGCAAGGAAACATGAAAAGTGGGGGAGATACGGTAATGAGATGGGAGAGATAGTCTAAATGATACTGGGGTGATTTGACAGAGGATTTTGAAAGGGCCCACGTACCTGGGACTAAGTTTCTTGGATGGTAGTCTGAGGCGAAAATCCCGTGTGGACAGCCAAACCCATTGTCCGGGCTGGTAATCCGGATGAGCTCTGCGGTGTCGATTGGCCTGATTTCTGGTCCGACGAACTGCTAGGAGAAGGTGAACATGAGCGCTGTTCCAGGTCTCCTCACAGCGTCTCAGCCAAGCATCAACTGCAGGTAATTCGGATGGTTCGCCAGACCATGGGAAGAGAGGAGGTTGAAATCCTAGGATGCACTGGAAGGGAGTCATGCCAGTGGAAGGTTTTTGAAGGGAATTTTGTGCGTACTCGGCCCAGAGAAGGAAGCGGCTCCAATCATTTTGATTCTGGTTGCAGTAGGATCGAAGGAAACGGGAGAGTTCTTGGTTCAGACGTTCGACCTGTCCGTTGGATTGTGGGTGGTAACCTGATGTGAGACTAACATTGATGCCCAACTGTTGGCAGAATGCCGACCATACTCTGGAGGTAAACTGGGGACCCCTATCGGAGACAATGTCCTCCGGGAGGCCATAGAACCGGAACACATTCTCACAAAGTGCCTCTGCTGTTTCGAAGGCAGTCGGGAGTTTGGGTAATGGGATGAAGCGGCAGGCTTTGGAGAAGCGGTCGATCACAGATAGAATTGTGGTTTTGCCCTGCGAGAGAGGCAGATCAGTAACAAAGTCGATGGCTATGTGGGACCAAGGACGTTGAGGAACGGGTAACGGGTGAAGACCAGTGGGTAATTGATGGGATGATTTGTTAGTGTTGCAAGTGATACAGTTTCTAATGTAATTGATGGTGTCTGCTTGCATTGAGGGCCACCAGAAGCGGTTAGATAGGAGCTGGACGGTGGCGGTTATACCGGGGTGTCCTGAGCTTGGGGTAGAGTGGACCTGATGTAGTACTCGTTGTCTCAGTGTTTGAGGGACGAATGTGCGATTCTGGGGAGTCTCAGGAGGTGGAGGTTCGATGCGTTGGGCCTCAATGATCTCAGTCATAATGTCCCATTGGATGGGTCCAAGAATGATCGTGGGAGGAATGATGGGTTCGTGGTCTGGAGTTTGGTTGTTGGTTTCGTAGAGACGAGAGAGTGCATCTGCTTTGGTATTCTGGGAACCCGGACGATAAGTGACTTGAAAATTAAATCTTGTGAAGAAGAGCGACCACCTGGCTTGTCTGTGATTCAAGCGTTTGGCTGACCGGAGGTATTCAAGGTTGCGGTGATCCGTAAGGACTGTGAAGGTGTGTTTAGCTCCCTCTAGCCAGTGCCTCCATTCCTCGAATGCTGCTTTCATAGCAAGGAGCTCGCGATCTCCAACATCATAATTCCTCTCGGCTGCGTTTAGTTTCCGAGAATAAAAGGCACATGGGTATAATTTCGGTGGATCTCCCTGACGTTGTGAGAGTACAGCCCCGAGACCTGAACTTGAAGCGTCTACTTCCACAATGAATTCCTGCTCTGGATCAGGATGATGTAAGATGGGCGCTGTGGTGAATCTATCCTTGAGGGCCTGGAAGGCGTTGAGGGCGGCGGAGGACCAGTGGAGACGCTGAGAGCCCTTCTTAACCATAGAAGTCATTGGTGCTGCGATGGAGCTGAAGTCGCGGATGAACCTTCTATAGAAGTTAGCGAAACCCAGGAAGCGTTGTAGTTCTTTAAGAGTCTGGGGTAGGGGCCAGTTGACTACAGCGCGAACCTTCCCCTCCTCCATGGCTACTCCTCCAGCGCTGATTACATAACCCAGGAAGGAGATAGTCTGCTTGTGGAATTCACATTTCTCCAGTTTAGCATACAGTTGGTGCTGGATTAGGCGTTGGAGGACGGCTTTGACTTGCTTCACATGTTCTGTATACGTTTCGGGGTAGATGAGGATATCGTCTATGTAGACTATGACCCAACGATTCAACATATCCCTGAATATGTCGTTCACAAAGGCTTGGAACACGGAAGGACTGTTGGAAAGGCCGAACGGCATGACCCGGTATTCGTAGTGCCCAGTGGTGGTTGAAAAGGCCGTCTTCCACTCATCCCCTTCTCGAATTCGGATCAGGTTGTAGGCGCTTCGGAGGTCCAACTTCGTGAAGTAATTTGCTCAGCGTAGTTGCTCTAGAGCCGCTGGGACGAGTGGCAAGGGATATCGGTACTTCACCGTAACGTCGTTGAGGCCACGGTAATCTATACAAGGGCGGAGGCCTCCGTCCTTCTTTTTCACGAAGAAGAATCCTGCAGAAGCTGGTGAAGTGGAAGGTCGAATGAATCCCTTGGCTAATTCCTCCTCGACATACTCCTTCATGGCTGTGGCTTCGGGTTGAGATAACACAAATACTCGGCACTTGGGTGGTTGAGCGCCTGGCATCAGTTCAATGGCGCAATCGCCTGGTCGATGAGGAGGTAGCTGCGCAGCCTTGGTTTTACTGAAAGCCTCCTGGAGATCGTCATACTCTTGAGGCAGTGGAGAGGCCGATGGGGAAGTATGAGTGATCGTGGGTCGGGTGCAGGAATGGAGACAATGTTCTTTGCAGTAATCTGACCATTGTGATATCTGCTTCGTGGACCAGGTGATGATTGGATTGTGTTTTTCCAGCCAGGGCAGTCCCAAGATGATGGGGTTATGAGGAGATTGGAAGCTGTAGAGGTGAATCTTTTCAGAATGGAGGGCCCCGACGGTGAGTTCTAACTCCTCAGTGATGGTTTGGATGCGACCGGAGCCCAGCGGTCGTCCATCTAGGGCTGCCACTGCCAAGTGAGAGGTACATGGAATACATGGGATGTTATGAGTCTCCATGAAAGGGGTATCAATAAAATTTCCCGCAGCTCCGGAATCAATCAATGCCCTCACCTCGATGTTAACTCCCTTAACATATAACATGACTGGTATCTCTAACATAGAAGAAGTTCTAGAGGGATAACTCACCGCAGCTGAATGTCACGGCGGTCGAGTGGGGCATGAAGCCCGTAGATGTCCAGCCAAGCCACAGTATAAACACAGGTTGTGCTGTCGCCTGCGTGACTTTTCCTCCTCGCTTAATCGGGTAACTCCGATTTGCATGGGTTCTGGATCCGGGCTTGAGCTGTTGACTGGGGTGAATGATGAAGTTCGGTATCGGGGCCGACGTGCCCGAATCAGATTGTCTACCTTGATGGACAGATCGATGAGTTGTTCGAGGGTTTTGCCCTCGTCTCGGCAGGCTAGTTCGGTCTGCAGCTCAGCATCCAGTCCCCTCCTGAAGTGCAGGCGTAAAGGGTCGTCTGGCCAGCCAGTTTGTGCAGCTAGGGTGCGGAATGAGAGGGCATAATCTGCGGCCGATCTTCCTCCTTGACGGAGTGCGATAAGCTGTTCGCCAACCTCCTTTCCTCCCGCGGGATGTTCGAAAACCTCTCTGAATCGGAGTAGAAATGCTGAAAAGGTGGTGAAAACTGATCGATCACCGTTCCAGATGGCTGTGGCCCACTCTAGTGCTCTCCCCGTGAGCAAAGAGCACACAAACGAAATTCGGCTGTCCTCTGTGGGATATAACGAGGGCTGCTGGTTAACGAACATCGAACATTGTAATAGGAACCCCTTGCATCTGGCAGGTGATCCATCGAATTTTTCTGGGAACGCCAAGCGCGGGCTTACTGAAGCGGGAGGTGTGGCCACGGCGGCGGCCATTTGCTGAGGTTGAGGTGCGGCTGGAATATTTCCCTCCGGGGTTTGCAGGCGGAGTGATTGGAGGGTTCGGATCATCTCTTCGGTGAGAGAGGTGAGTCGATTCAGCTGCTGCTGATGTGCTGTCAGCGCCGCGGCTTGAGCGGATACTTCTGCCGTGATCTGGAAAAAAGCCGCTGGATCAATATCTGGCGAAGTCTTCTGTAACGCTGAGTCAGGGACGTTATGATCCATAAGCAGCTTTATTTCAATAATCAACAGAGTAAACAGAAACAGGTCAATCAGGGGCGTTAGATACCACGTAGACAAATCAGAATCGTAAACCTTGACAGAGCGTAGAATCAGGGCTGGCAGCTGGCAGGCAGAGGCGAGAGAACAAGGCAGAGGTCGATAAGGCAGGCGGCAGAGAATCAGAGTCCAATAATTAGTCCAGGTCATACACGGAAGATCCAACAGTGGGAAAACGCTCGGTAATGTCTGCATGGGCAAAACAAGACTTCGCGTTTGAGAGGACAGGGCGAGTTCCTTAAATAGGGGATGAAGATGAGCGACACCTGTGCAGGTAATCAGCCCCAGGTACGGGGTGTATGGGAAATGGAGTTTGAAGGAGGTTAATACTTGGGTGACGGTTCCCTCTGGTGGTGATCGGAGGGAGCCACAGAGGCTGTGTTTGTGACAGCCCGTTTTTAGGCGCGATATATGAACAGCCCTATAATCAGTTAAAAAAAACTGCATGCAGCAGCCGGTTCATGTAGCAACTTGTAGTGAAGAGTGCATAAATGCTCATCATCAAGACATACAAATTGAAGACGCAACAGAAAGCCAATCGCGTAATGCATTCCTCTCGTGCAAATACAAAGATTATTTTATTTATAAATCTAACAATTATTTATAGATGTATAAATCTGACAGAACTTTGATCAGCATTGAATGATTCCGCGTCTAATCTCAAAAGGTAAATGGTGTCATTCACACTTTGCATTCAGTTAACAGATCCATACAAATCATGCATGAAATAAAAGTTTATAAAGTCAAACGATGTCTTTGTGTGCTTTAGGGATGAACTTGAAGTATTTATTCATTCCAAATGTTCAAGAATATATAATATATAATCTGTGAGTGAATGCGAGATCCAGCTTTTTAAAACGTTTTTGGACTGGTCTTCTGCACTTAATTTGATACTTTAAAAAGTTAATGTAGTGGGAAATTTCAGTTTAGGTTCAGCTATATATTTATCTTATTTGCAAAATATTTCAAATAACCTTGGTTTATTTGTATTTATTATTAGTGTTTTGTTTATTTTAACAGCAATATCTGGCAACACTGCATCGCTGGCACTTAAACTGACAATAATAAAAAAGGCCAGGTTATGGGATTATAGGGTATAATTAAAAATGATCATCCACCCAAAACTGAAAATATATATATTTGTGAAAATATATTTCACAAAAATCTACATGCATGTCTCGGTTTATTGTATGTATATAATGAGTTGTATTTGTAGAGGTTATTATAGCACAATTCTTTAACACATCCTGATGCTACTTTTCTTTAGATTTGGTAAACATAAAAACAAGATATCAAGTTAATATGTTTCTTTGTGTTACATAGTTTAAGTATTTCAAAGTATTCGAAAGTATTTAGATTAAATTACTAAACTGGAGTAATCTACAGAAATACATTACTGTTTACTTTTTAAAGCATGTATTTTATCATGAACCTGCAAACACAACCGTGTTGTAATTTTTTTCTGCGGTCTGAAAAGGTCGCAGTGGAGGAGACAAAGGGGTGTTCTCAGGCTGGCACTGTACACACCTGACATCTGATCGGCCACCATGGGTGCCACCCATATAACTACTATGCTACTATTTCAGCAACCAAACTAGTGTTCTTTTCATATTTTCAGTCAGTTATTTCCAAGTTAACATCAAATTTACCCCCGTAGGTGGGGTCTTGTAACATCTGAGCTGTTGGGAGATGATATTGTTGAATGCTGAACAGAAGTCTATGCATAATAATTTTTTTTCTCTAGATGTGTGAGTGCTGAAGGAAGTGGAATGAATTCCAAACTCATGTGGTGCATGACCACATGATCGTAATTAATATATGTGAAACTGTTAGTTATTGAGGCAGGATGGAGAAGGCTGCTTAAGAACTGAACGGGCACCTGACTCGACTCTGGAAAGTCAACCGGAATCTGACTGGACTCTGGAGAGTTCACTGGAACCTGACTCGACTCTGGAAAGTCGATGGGCACCTGACTTGACTTTGGACTGCCTGAAGAGATGTGAGATGCCTCGTCATCTTGTGCTGGGGCTCTAAGCTGGTGGCCATCTTGTGCTGTGGCGCTGGGCTGGCGGCCATCTTGTGCAGTGGCGCTGGGCTGGCGGCCATCTTGTGCAGTGGCGCTGGGCTGGCGGCCATCTTGTGCAGTGGTGCTGGGCTGGCGGCCATATTGTGCAGCAGTGCTGGTCTGGCAGCCATCTTGTGCAGCGGTTTTGGGGCTTTAAAGTCCTCTGCCTCTCCCACAGTGAAAGGAGAACCACATAACAAGAGCGAAAAGTCCATTATATCCCTTAAGCTGCAATTGAACGCCCCCCTCTAGGTAACCATGATTTTACTGGTTCATTGAGTCCAAAACGGAATAAATCCTTAAACAAGACTTCATCGTCTAGAGGAACTCGATATACCAATTCACAGAAATGTTGAACATAGTCCTCAATATATTGACCTCCTTGCTTTAGATTTAACAGCAGGTCAACTGGATCTGTGGTTAGGCTGGATTGGTGATATGTCGACATTGAAACAGGAACCGATACCTCAGTGACAAGGGGATACCGGGCTGCTGGACCATGGTATGGCGAAGTCTTCTGTAATGATGAGACAGAGACGTTCAGATCCATGTGCAGAACTTTAATGATGAGAATCGTCAGACAGGCAATGATCAGTAACGGCGTCAGGTATGTAGGGATAATCATAATCGATAACAGGAACAAGCAGATGTCGGAGGCAGGCAGCACAGAATCAGAGTCGGTATAAACAATTCAAAGATCAGGTACAGAAGGAAAACACAAGGAAAACGCTCGGAAATGTCAGACTGGCTAAACAAGACTTCGCAGTGAGTGAGAGTGATTGTGCTGCTTATATGTGTGTGTAAATGAGGTGCAGGTGTGGCAAGGAAATTGGCTGATGAATGAGGTGCAGGTGTGGCAGGGTGATTGTGATGCAGTGACTAAGGGTAATGTAGTTTGGGTGTGGTGCAACAGTATGAGAGGTGCTAGTGTCCAAGTGACATCTGGTGGTTGATGGGTGGAATGGTCCTGAGTGGAGTGCCCTCTACTGAAGCTCATGGGCACTCCATCTAATGATCGTGACATAGCCCCCTCCCCCACCCAAAGGGGCGGCTTCCAGACGCTCAAAACAATCTAAGAGGGCGGTGGAGCGGAGGCGGAACAGGGGGAGAGATGGAGGGCCAGGTCCATGAGGAAGTACAGTGGTCGGGGACCGGGGCAGAGCAGGCAGAACAGGAGCCCCTCCTGGGCCTGACATAGGAAACAGGGGCCCACCGTGGGTTTAACTCGGGAACAGGGCTTAACTTGGGAACAGGAGCGCGCCATGGGCCTAACTCGGGAACAAGGGTCCACCAAGGCAGAGCAGGTGGCGTGGGAGCCCACCAGAGTGGAGCAGGTGGAGCTGGAGCCCACCAGGGAGGAGTAGAGTACCACCACAGCTGAGAAGATGGGACAGAAGCCCACCAGGGCAGTGCAGAGGACCACCACAGCCGAGCAGACGGGACAGAAGCCCACCAGGGTGGTGCAGAGGACCACCACAGCCGAGCAGACGGGACAGAAGCCCACCAGGGCAGAGCAGAGAACCACCACAGTGGAGTCGATGGCACAGGAGAGTAAGTCTGCTCAGGTGGGACTGAAAGAGAGAACATTAACAGGTTAATAGCGGCCTCCGTGGCCGTGACAGGATAGGACGAGAGCTCTGAGATGTGACGAGGCTCTGGGAGTTCGGCTGAGATGTGACGAGGCTCTGGTAGATCTGTGGTGACTTGACTGGGTTCATGAAGATCAACTGTGACTTGACTTAGTTCACGGAGGTTAATGGTGACTTGACTTTGCTCATGAAGATCATTGGTGACTTGACTTGGTTCCTGAGGATCAACTGTGACTTGACTTTGCTCATGAAGATCATTGGTGACTTGACTTTGCTCATGAAGATCGTTGGTGACTTGACTTGGTTCCTGAGGATCAACTGTGACTTGACTTAGTTCACGGAGGTTAATGGTGACTTGACTTTGGACTGCCTGTAGAGACGTGGGACGCCTCGGCTTCGGGCACTGCCTTCTGGAACAGCCTCGGGCACCACCTCTGTAACGGCCTCGGGAGCGGCCTCGGGCACCGCCTCGGGAATGATCTCTGGGTTTTGAGGAACGGTAGACGCCCGTCTCCTCCTCCTCCGCCCTCTATGGTGGCGAGTCGGTGGCACCTTGTCTGGAGGCTCAGGCGTTGAGTCGGCCATCTTGTGCTGTGGCGCTGGGCTGGCGGTCATCTTGTGCTGTGGCTCTATGCTGGTGGCCATCTTGTGCTGTGGCGCTGGGCTGGCGGCCATCTTGTGCAGTGGCGCTGGGCTGGCGGCCATCTTGTGCAGCGGTTTTGGGGCTTTAAAGTCCTCTGCCTCTCCCACAGTGAAAGGAGAACCACATAACAAGAGCGAAAAGTCCATTATATCCCTTAAGCTGCAATTGAACTCCCCTCTAGGTAACCATGATTTTACTGGTTCATTGAGTCCAAAACGGAATAAATCCTTAAACAAGACTTCATCGTCTAGAGGAACTCGATATACCAATTCACAGAACTGTTGAACATAGTCCTCAATAGATCGATCTCCTTGCTTTAATTTAACAGCAGGTCAACTGGATCTGTGGTTAGGCTGGATTGGTGATATGCCGACATTGAAACAGGAACCGATACCTCAGTGACAATGGGATACCGGGCTGCTGGATCCTGGTATGGCGAAGTCTTCTGTAATGATGAGACAGAGACGTTCAGATCCATGTGCAGAACTTTAATGATGAGAATGGTCAGACAGGCAATGATCAGTAACGGCGTCAGGTATGTAGGGATAATCAGAATCGATAACAGGAACAAGCAGATGTCAGGGGCAGGCAGCAGAGAATCAGTCGGTATAAACAATCCAAAGATCAGGTACAGAAGGAAAACACAAGGAAAACGCTCGGAAATGTCAGACTGGCTAAACAAGACTTCGCAGTGAGTGTCGCTGTCGGACAGTGTTTTCTCTACTTCCTGTTGGCCTTCTGTAGCTAATCATAGCTCTGTGTAGCTGTTTTCATTTTATATTTTTATAGTTATAAAATATTACTATAGTTTTATATTATCTCTATAGTCTTTCTTACTATCACTGTCTGTTTGTTTGTTTGTTTTTTTTAAGTTGTAAAATATAACTTAATTCACACCATATTTCTGATATTATCGATCAATCTTATCAGATTAATTTTGATCATTCACTCTTCCGTGACTGCAGTACACCTGCAAAGCGTTAGCACTCGTTAGCTTGTCATTAGCGTTTTCTTTTCTCCTCTCCTCTCTCACGCTGCAATTTTTCACAAGTTCATCAAACAACCGCAGTAATAATATTTCATCAAGCACGGTGAGTAATGGCTTCGCCTACTATCGTTATTTGCACCTCTTGCCATATGTACAGTTTATCTATCTCTGTCGCTGATGAGGGATTCACATGTGATAAATGCAGGGAAATAGTTAGGCTGACAGAGAAGATTTCAGAATTAGAGACACGCATCCAAACTTTAATTGAGGACAGTAAGAATGTAAGGGCTCTAGATACGGCTTTGGATGCGTCTAGCTCAGGGACTCCTGTACATTGTCCGGTTCCGGCAACAGAGCCCCTGCAGCAGGGCAACTGGGTGACGGTGAGGCAGCGTAGTCGTGGTTCAAACAACCTGGTCTCACAGAATTCCGTGAAATGTCCACGGGTCCTTAACTCAAAATCCGTGAAGCCATCACGGAATTGCCCCAAATTCCGTGACCCGGCCACGGATATTTCTCCAACGCAAGTCAATGACACTGACCTCCCGTGATCCACACACGGATACCCGTTTCAATGACGGAGTACAGAACTCGCTGAACGGACGTGCTTTCTCATTTGGAAACGCAACATTTGAAGTATTTGTTTCTTTTCCAATATCAAATGCCATAATGACATTAACCAGACAGCTGTTGTAGTTATTGCATTGTCCTGTCATCATAAAAATTACGTTTGTTTCAGTTACAAAAGTCCCGTGATGGCACGGACCTCCACAACCTGACCTCACTCACTTGTTTAGGAACGTACAAGCTTTTCGTCGACTCTGTTGCAATGGCATGTAATTAACTTGGCATTTTTTCTCGTCCTGTCATCATAAAATCCAGTTTGATGGCGTTTTACACACATTTTGGCTATAGTCAGAACTAAAATCTGTGATAGGAGCACGGAGTGAGTCTGTGCTTAGATCACGGATAACTCTAACGCAAGTCAATGACACTCATCTTCCGTGGTCCGTACACGGATCGTTTCAGTGATGGAGTACAGACCTCACTCAATGGACGTGCTATCTCATCTGGAAACGCAACATTTGAAGTATTTATTTTTTTAAACACCAAATACCATGACCAACCTGACTGTTATTGTAAGTATTGCATTGTCCTGCCATCACACAGATTCACTTTGATTCTGTTAGCCTAACTAAAATCTGTGATACGAGCACGGAGTGAGTCTGTGCTGAGATCACGGATAACTCTAACGCAAGTCAATGACACTCTTCTACCGTGGTCCACACACGGAAACCCAGTCTCACGGCAGTTCGTGATTTTGTCACTTAATTTAATCTATTTATTCGTGGCAGGCACACGTTTATTTCCTTATTTTCATGATTGCAGCACGTTTTTTTAAACTAATGCATTTCAACTGGAGGCATCTTTCGTGCATCAGCACAATATTTTCTGATTAATTATTATTATATAATTTTTCACAGGACAACAGAAGAAACTCACTGAAACTTGAAAAAAAAAATCGGAGCTTAACTTACTGTACAAAACTGAGCAACATACTGTATTGCTGGTGACAAAAACATATTAAAACTGTTTTAGCTGTAAAATGCGCAATGGTTCTTTTTTTTACTTTTTCATTGATTTTTATTTTTTTCATAGGCCTAGATTTATTTTATTTTTTTATTACAGAATTCAATATCAAGTCCTTGACACATAACTGTAACACATTTTTACATTAAGAAACAATTTAGTTTAAATAAAAAGAACAAAAATAAATAAAAATAAATAAATAAATAAATTATTTATTAGCGATAGGCCTACAGATTTATTACAAGTTTTTATTAAGGCTATTGTAAAGGCTTCTTAAAAATGCTGTCGCTGATTAGCCTCTGATCGCTGTCAGATTCTGTGATATGAATGTCCGCTAATGGGTTTAGAATGAGCCCCGCTCGGCCCCTGTTCTGGCTTACTGTAATATTTCACCTGTAATAAGACCGAAATAATATAATTAAAATAAAGAAATGAATGAATACATGATAACATCTAAATAAATGTTGATAGATTTAGCGTTATAGTTAAAATATTAATAAACAGCAAATCAACACAGCTTCGAAATAATAACCGAGAAAGACCTAAATAATAATAATACATAATTAATAAACAGCGCCGCCCCTCCCTCCACGCGCATCACGCGCTGTGCGTCAACCCCAAAGCGTCAAAAACTGACGCGTGGTCAAGCGCCTCTAGCGTCACTGACATGAGATGTTTATCGCTTTGAAATCACGTTCAAGAAGTCTCATTCAGCACACATCGCGATACTTTCCATCAGTTTGCAAGAGCCGCAGGATGGGTGAGTTATACAGTCTATGGTGAGTAGTAGTAAATATGCTCTTTTAATGCCTGTCATAAAATATATTGTCTTCTTTATTAATCAGATGAGCGCCTTATGTTTACTCTCTGTATTACATCGGTCATCCGAGGCTGTCTTTGAGTTTCATTGTGTTTAACTAAATGAACACAGCTGCTAACTGGTTAAACTCTATCGGTCACGTGACGTGACGTGCCACATACCTGGGATCCGTTTTATATTCATTTCAGGTTCAAAGATGTAAGTTGTATTTGTAGTAAAATCATGGTAACCATGACACCTACAAAAGTAGGTAAAACCCAGTAAACAAGACATTTACCATGTTTTTTTTTTTTTTACCACAGTAACTGTAGTTTTACTGTAGTATAGTAATAGCACATTAATCACCAAATTAACTATAGTTGTACCACTGTAATGGTAGTGTTTTAATGTGCTTGTATATATGACATTTCACAGTAATCACATTTACTGTACCATGCTTGTAATACCTTTTTAATGTAAAAAAAAAAAAAAACATTTTTCCCATATTGCAGTTCAATTCATATTGGTTTATATCTTAAATATTTTGCTCACAGATCACTATTAACATTCTGTATATAATTCTGTTTTATTTTCTTTCCCCTTGTATTAATTTTTTAGCTGAAAAGACGTAAAGTAAGCAGTCACCCCAGTGGTGTTTGTGGAGAGGTATTCCTTCAGAAATGGAGAAGACAGAAAGCTGCAGAGGCAGGTTGGTCTGTGATAGTTTGTCCCTTTTATCAAACATTCCTGTTGTTATCATTTGCACAGCATTTTGTTGTTTCTTAAACTGTTGTACGGTCCAAATACCCACACTTGCCATCTTTGCACATTTCCTTTATTTGGCCCAAGTGAACATGAAGATCACAATGTGTGTCAATCTTAACATGACAAAGTTCGTTTCAACTTTGTATTTTAAAAGAAACTTCTAAATGTCTTTTCAATAGTCCCTATTAAAGATGACAATTTATTTTGTGGTGCTTCTAATTAAGTGATAAAAAGAAGTTACAAATGATGTACAAAATAAATATACTTTTCTGTGCACCAAGAAAACATGCAACACTTTGTTTTACTACTAAATTAGTCTCAATTTCTAATTATTATAATTAATATTTCACAAACATTGGAAAGTTGCGTGACCTCCTGTGAGATCTCTGCAAAAAGTCTCACATTAATTCCAAAACATGATGCATGATGGGATACACTAAGCGTTGTATAGCGCTCCGGAGCAGTATTGGAGAGGTTTAGTGTGAGTTAAGGACACCGTGCTTTGGCATTATTAAGACCGGGGACAGTCTCATAGTCACATACACACACTCTCAAGTGAATAAGACCTCAAGTGTGGGTATCTGGAAAGGGGAAAAGTCTTTAAAATGATCCCTAAATACAGTCCCACATCAAAGTCTTAATAATTCACTAATGCTTTCATGGTCTAAAAAATAATGTATGTAAGTAATGTATAAGTTAAAGTATACAGTAATGTATAAGTTGCATGTAATGAAATAATATTTCCTTTCTTTCTGTCTTACAGGATTGTTTGCAGATAATGCTGTTCTTCTTTTTCAGTTTAGAGTATGCAAGTTTTTGGGGAGCCAACCCTTACAAACCTTCCTAAAAACTTAAAGAGCTATTACTGAGTCTCAGCGACTCTTGCCACGATCAGCTCTTCCCAGGTACATTTGTTTACTCATCAAATGCTCTGGTCTGAATCTTACTTTGAATTAACTTAATTATATGTTTAATGAGCAATATTGCTCATTGCACACAGAGTAAGATTATCTTGTTTCACAGAAGAGAAGGAAGACCAAGGAAATGATTTGCTCAGGATGAGAAATGAAGATGGTCATCTTGTGCTCAAGCAAACAGAAGTCCTCTGGTATGTGTGTGTTGAAGCAATGCTGTGTTACAGGACTTTATGATGATCTCTCACAGGACTGGTCATGTCAGCCGTAATTATTCTTTCCAATGTTTTTATATTTATTTTATTTTATTTGATACAGCTATAATAATTATAGCATGTTAGCAAAGTTTGACTGGAACATTTTTAATCTAAAGTTTTAAAAAAACACCACCTGTTATTCTTAAAAGCATACAAGTGTCATAAAAGTGGTTTAACACCAATTGACATTATCTCACTGTTTTGTGAATGTTGTGTTATAAATTGTGAATTGATAGTTGATTGGTTTGAGCAAAGCCTTACACTGCACAGACTAAAACACATTTGTGAGAGAAGTCATTAGCTCTGGAGAAAGACTCTAGAGGAAGAAAACACATTTACTGCAACAATAGATGAATTCTAGAGTCTCTGAAAACTACACATGCTAATGGAGTCTCATGAGCAAGTCCTTTGCCTCTGTAACTTTTTCTAAATTCTTGCATAATGAAATTGTTTATTGCAGTATTTTGACAATTTTACTTTGTACAGATGATCTCATCAGCCAAATGAGGGGTTTTGACCAAGTGATGCTCTTGAAAGGACTGAAAGAAGAGGATGTGGTAAATTGTCTTCAGAGAAAAAGCTTCTCAAAAGATCTTAAAACAGCTTGAAGAATGGTAAGTGTACAGTACTACAAGGGTCATAGTTACTCACCCTGCTAAAATCACACAGAACATAAGATGAGCTCTATGTCCATTAAACAACTTCTGGATTGTTTGTTTCACTTTGACCAGGTCTGGGATCTTAGGACTGGGAGATCTCACTGGCACCCAGTTAACCTCCATAGAGAACATTTATCAGAAGCGCTGTCTGGGTAGGGCAAGAAACATCATCAAGGATGCCTCTCACCCTAACCATGGACCTTTCACCCTCCTTCCATCCGGCAGGCGTTACAGAAGCCTACGCTCTCGCACTAGTAGACTCAGGAAGAGCTTCTTTCCTGAGGCTGTGACACTCCTGAACGCCACACCACCAATCTAACCTGCACCTGCTCTTTTACTGCACTGGTCACAGTACTTTACATACATGTATTGCACTACTCATATTTTGCACAGACTGCACATGGTTAAATCCATTACACTATAAACTGTCTAAAGCTGTTACTGTACAAGCACAGTAAACTATTTCTACAATAAATATAATTGCACTACTATTATTTTGCATATAATAAATTGTTAAACTATACTTTTGCACACTCATTCAACTGTATTTATTACCACTGTTCTCAAGTTCCTGCTATTCATAATGTATATATAATCCTTCATTGCTCTGTTCATAATGTACATACAATCCCTACATTACATTCATATTTATATTCTGTATATACTCTGATCAATATTGTATATAGCAACTCCACTGTAAATTCTGTATATCATAGCTTCACTTACTCTGCACTTAAGTATATAAAACACTATATTCTTGCACTTCTGGCTAGATGCTAACTGCATTTCATTAGCTCTGTACTTGTACTCTGCATAATGACAATAAAGTTGAATCTAATCTAATCTAATCTAATCTAATCTTCTGGCTGAGAACAAGCTACACCACATCAGTGCTGGATATCAACCAAAAGCTGTTTCCAGACACGAGAGAAGATCACGATGAAACCAGTTTAGATGTGTTGATAAGGAATCATTATTTTCTGAAACAGTATCAAATGTCTTATATGTATCACATGATCTGTATCACAGTTGACTGGATGGGACTGTGACTTTTAAGGACATTTCATCACTCATCTGTGTGAACTGATTAATATATGAGGTTAATGTATTTTTGATTATGAATAATTATTTTCCTTGAATCTTATTTGTCTTGATGCTACTTTATCATCTTTATAGTCTATGCTTCAATAAAATGAATATGACGAATATTGTGTTCTGAAGATTCTTGTTAAATACATCATTTTACTATGTAGGCTCATATGTGTTTATTTTAGACTTGGAAAAACTACATAATCATTATTGGGATTATTTTTTACTTAAGACATAAAAATATTTGATCAGATTAATAACATCTGGGACATCAGTACACCAGAAAGTTATTATTGTTTATATTTAGTAACAAATGCCAATTGTTTTGTGAAAGAAAGGGAGTTACGAGATTAATTATTTTGCATTACAAGGTGGTGCCATGGGCTTTATAGTTACAAACACTTGAGGGATAACTGAGAATGTAGCAGGAATGATCAACGTGGATCTTGTACTCCATTAAAACCAAGAGCACACACATTACTGATGTCCAGCACATGAGGAGCAAGAGACAGGGGTGAGAGGACATTTTTACACTGATTTTTGCTAATTAGTTATTAGTAATATATATATATATATATATATATATATATATATATATATATATATATATATATATGAATGAATTTGTCCTTGTGTAATAGTGAAGTATCACAATGTGTATACATTGTCCTTGATTACTGCTTAACAGTGGGGAATAGATAATGGCATGTTGTTGCAGGTTCATCCATTATATTTATTGATGTTTACTTCAAAAATCAAATAAATAATCTATTATTTTTATTATCAAAACATTTCTTTATAATTTTTCCATGTTTCATCAGATGGCCTCACAATGTCCTGTCAAAAGGTATAATAGCAATGATGTAAGAATTAGAAAACAGAGGACTGTGAAAACTGTCAGATATAAATGTGACTCAGCTCAGTTTGTTCTCCATGATGAGGAAAATACATATATGTAGGTTTTACTGCCCTTCTACCCCCAGGGGCCCAGTAGCACCCCCCGGAAGAGCCAAAAACTGTACATTTCAAATGGCTGTAAATCAGAGTCCAATTAACATATCAAAGCGAAAATCAGCATGATTACTACTTATGCTATGCTGATAAAATAATGTTGGGCACAGTTTTCAGAAATAAATGGAAAGGTGGCATAAAGGCATTTTACATATTGCATACTCTAAAATACTAAATTTCACCATGCCTCTCAAATATATCATAGTGGTTTACACAGTGAACATATTTATATGTCTAGTTTACCATTCAATATATTATTTATTTAATTTCGTTAATAAAACTTTTTAAACTACATTACCCATAAGCCTCCATCGTTCTATCTATGGAAAGGGAATACTAGGCGCTGTTTTTTTGTAGTTCATTGAAGTTATTCTTAGGGTTAGTGTTAGGATCTCGGTAAAAAGGTGATTTTTCTCAACATAGAAACACCCAATGTTGACTTAATATATTTACTAATGTGATAATAGCAGCAAAACATACTTTTGTAAAATGATCCGCTGTTTAATTTGGGTTAAAAGATAATCCAACCACATACAGTCCTGCGATGACAAGGGACATTCACAGCCAATGACATCAAAGCTGAGCAGCGTCATCACACTTCCTTAACCATTTATTGTCATTCATGAACGCTGTTTTCCGTTTTTCGGCTAAAGGTATAGATTGGTTAACAATAAATTAAATTTGCCACCTATTAGATAGTGTTTTATTAACGTCTACACTTTCTTCCAACAATAATGCAAATACAGAAATTATTGTTATTCAGCTTGACAACAATTTGGCAATAGCGATGTGTACATGTGTGTGTACAACACGTGATGTGAACTACACAGTCACAGTTGTATCTTATCTAACCAATAGATTCATTTCATTCAATTTAAAAGATAAATTTTTTCCTGACCAAAGACAAGAGCATTTACTAATAAAAAGTAAAGAGTGAAATTATTAAGTTATTAAATTATTTAAATTTGTTTCTGTGATTTGCCTTGCTTTACCAATTAATCTCTAGGAATAAAAACTGAAATAAAGCATAATGAACATACATAATTTTGTAAGAGTTTTCCAGTATTTATTGATATGTCAAACTCATTTAAAGACAAAGTGCGCATATTACTGCTCTGTCACCAAGCTCGTTTTTGAAGAATAAAACTATGAAGAAAAAAAAGGCAGTTATGTTGTAAACGTTAACAATTTTCAGTGTGCAAATTATTTTATTAAAAAACAAAACATTATAAATATGGCATATATCTTTCAGAGAACACCGTAAAAATATACATTTTCTTAAAAGATTCTATTGACCAAAAAGTGATACAACACAATGTAAATGTTTCAAACTCACAAAAAAACATCATGAAGACATGCATGTCAAGTGTGCAATATCATCTATAAAACTCAATCAGCAGAGCATCACGTAAACACTGATTGTCCGAACACTGGAAGAAAGATAAAGTGTTCAGGAAAACAAACACCTGCTACATAAAAATGCAGAAATATAACTTTAACAATAACATCATTCACTTCATGACTGGAACTAGGGGATTGCTGTGCATGAATATGTCCTTTACTAAAACTCCTGATGAGAACTGAAGCTTTTTTATGATAAAAGCACCAGAAGTAAAGTTTACTGTATAAAGCTTGACAAAGAGAACACAATGCTTTATCAATATGATAAATGCTATTTTTTAACTATTGTTGTCATCACTGGTTCTGTATACAGTACAGTATATGGGTTGCTGGAAGGTCACAATGTATTCATTATAAGGTTAATTAAAACAAAGTTACATCTTCTGCAGAAATCAAACCACTGCAAAGTCTTGCATCACTGATCCAGGAACCATTTCTCTGTGTGTGTGTGTGGGGGGGGGAATCCTTGTGCATGACGGAGAACTACAGTGTTATCTGGAAACAATCCTGTAAGACAGAAAGGATAGAAATATTATGTAATTAAATGCAACATTACTGTGTTTTTTTTTTAGACCATGAAAGCATAATCTGCAAAGATGCTGTATAATTAAATGTTAAATGCATCCATTATTAAAAGCAAGTCATTAATAGCAATATCTAGTCATGGAGATCACGTATAGTGGGAACATGAACTGATGGGGCTTATTTAAAGTAATTTAATGTGAAGCCAATGAACAATATAAACTTTCTGACTGTGTGGGGCAACTGATTTTCCAATATTGTGATAGTGTCAGATGAGATTGTCCAGGGGCTTGTACAATATCATACAAGTGTTAAATTGAATTAGTGAATTATTAAGACTTTGATGTGCGACTGTATTTAGGGATCATTTTAAAGACTTTTCCCCTTTCCAGATACCCACACTTGAGGTCTTATTCACTTGAGAGTGTGTGTATGTGACTATGAGACTGTCCCCGGTCTTAATAATGCCAAAGCATGGTGTCCTTAACACACACTAAACCTCTCCAATACTGCTCCGGAGCGCTATACAACGCTTAGTGTATCCCATCATGCATCATGTTTTGGAATTAATGTGAGACTTTTTGCAGAGATCTCACAGGAGGTCACGCAACTTTCCAATGTTTGTGAAATATTAATTATAATAATTAGAAATTGAGACTAATTTAGTAGTAAAACAAAGTGTTGCATGTTTTCTTGGTGCACAGAAAAGTATATTTATTTTGTACATCATTTGTAACTTCTTTTTATCACTTAATAAGAAGCACCACAAAATAAATTGTCATCTTTAATAGGGACTATTGAAAAGACATTTAGAAGTTTCTTTTAAAATACAAAGTTGAAACGAACTTTGTCATGTTAAGATCGACACACATTGTGATCTTCATGCTCACTTGGGCCAAATAAAGGAAATGTGCAAAGATGGCAAGTGTGGGTATTTGGACCGTACAACAGTTTAAGAAACAACAAAATGCTGTGCAAATGATAACAACAGGAATGTTTGATAAAAGGGACAAACTATCACAGACCAACCTGCCTCTGCAGCTTTCTGTCTTCTCCATTTCTGAAGGAATACCTCTCCACAAACACCACTGGGGTGACTGCTTCCTTTACGTCTTTTCAGCTAAAAAATTAATACAAGGGGAAAGAAAATAAAACAGAATTATATACAGAATGTTAATAGTGATCTGTGAGCAAAATATTTAAGATATAAACCAATATGAATTGAACTGCAATATGGGAAAAATGTTTTTTTTTTTTTTTTTTTTTTTTACATTAAAAAGGTATTACAAGCATGGTACAGTAAATGTGATTACTGTGAAATGTCATATATACAAGCACATTAAAACACTACCATTACAGTGGTACAACTATAGTTAATTTGGTGATTAATGTGCTATTACTATACTACAGTAAAACTACAGTTACTGTGGTAAAAAAAAAAAAAAAAAACATGGTAAATGTCTTGTTTACTGGGTTTTACCTACTTTTGTAGGTGTCATGGTTAACATGATTTTACTACAAATACAACTTACATCTTTGAACCTGAAATTAATATAAAACGTATCCCAGGTATGTGGCACGTCACGTGACCGATAGAGTTTAACCAGTTAGCAGCTGTGTTCATTTAGTTAAACACAATGAAACTCAAAGACAGCCTCGGATGACCGATGTAATACAGAGAGTAAACATAAGGCGCTCATCTGATTAATAAAGAAGACAGAATACGTTTTATGACAGGCATTAAAAGAGCATATTTACTACTACTCACCATAGACTGTATAACTCACCCATCCTGCGGCTCTTGCAAACTGATGGAAAGTATCGCGATGTGTGCTGAATGAGACTTCTTGAACGTGATTTCAAAGCGATAAACATCTCATGTCAGTGACGCTATAGGCGCTTGACCACGCGTCAGTTTTTGACGCTTTGGGGTTGACGCACAGCGCGTGATGCGCGTGGAGGGAGGGGCGGCGCTGTTTATTAATTATGTATTATTATTATTTAGGTCTTTCTGTGTTGATTTGCTGTTTATTAATATTTTTAAAACTATAACGCTAAATCTATCAACATGTATTTAGATGTTATCATGTATTCATTCATTTCTTTATTTTAATTATATTATTTCGGTCTTATTACAGGTGAAATATTACAGTAAGCCAGAACAGGGGCCGAGCGGGGCTCATTCTAAACCCATTAGCGGACATTCATATCACAGAATCTGACAGCGATCAGAGGCTAATCAGCGACAGCATTTTTAAGAAGCCTTTACAATAGCCTTAATAAAAACGTTTAACTTTAGAGTCTAAAGTAAAAAAATAAAAAATAAATTAAAAAATAAATAAATCTGTAGGCCTATCGCTAATAAATTATTTATTTATTCATTTTTTTAAATATATTTTTTTGTTCTTTTTATTTAAACTAAATTGTTTCTTAATGTGAAAATGTGTTACAGTTATGTGTCAATGACTTGATATTGAATTCTGTAATAAATAATCTAGGCCTATGAAAAAAAATAAAAATCAATGAAAAAGTAAAAAAAGAACCATTGCGCATTTTACAGCTAAAACAGTTTTAATATGTTTTTGTCACCAGCAATACAGTATGTTGCTCAGTTTTGTACAGTAAGTTAAGCTCCGATTTTTTTTTTCAAGTTTCAGTGAGTTTCTTCTGTTGTCCTGTGAAAAATTATATAATAATAATTAATCAGAAAATATTGTGCTGATGCACGAAAGATGCCTCCAGTTGAAATGCATTAGTTTAAAAAAACGTGCTGCAATCATGAAAATAAGGAAATAAACGTGTGCCTGCCACGAATAAATAGATTAAATTAAGTGACAAAATCACGAACTGCCGTGAGACTGGGTTTCCGTGTGTGGACCACGGTAGAAGAGTGTCATTGACTTGCGTTAGAGTTATCCGTGATCTCAGCACAGACTCACTCCGTGCTCGTATCACAGATTTTAGTTAGGCTAACAGAATCAAAGTGAATCTGTGTGATGGCAGGACAATGCAATACTTACAATAACAGTCAGGTTGGTCATGGTATTTGGTGTTTAAAAAAATAAATACTTCAAATGTTGCGTTTCCAGATGAGATAGCACGTCCATTGAGTGAGGTCTGTACTCCATCACTGAAACGATCCGTGTACGGACCACGGAAGATGAGTGTCATTGACTTGCGTTAGAGTTATCCGTGATCTAAGCACAGACTCACTCCGTGCTCCTATCACAGATTTTAGTTCTGACTATAGCCAAAATGTGTGTAAAACGCCATCAAACTGGATTTTATGATGACAGGACGAGAAAAAATGCCAAGTTAATTACATGCCATTGCAACAGAGTCGACGAAAAGCTTGTACGTTCCTAAACAAGTGAGTGAGGTCAGGTTGTGGAGGTCCGTGCCATCACGGGACTTTTGTAACTGAAACAAACGTAATTTTTATGATGACAGGACAATGCAATAACTACAACAGCTGTCTGGTTAATGTCATTATGGCATTTGATATTGGAAAAGAAACAAATACTTCAAATGTTGCGTTTCCAAATGAGAAAGCACGTCCGTTCAGCGAGTTCTGTACTCCGTCATTGAAACGGGTATCCGTGTGTGGATCACGGGAGGTCAGTGTCATTGACTTGCGTTGGAGAAATATCCGTGGCCGGGTCACGGAATTTGGGGCAATTCCGTGATGGCTTCACGGATTTTGAGTTAAGGACCCGTGGACATTTCACGGAATTCTGTGAGACCAGGTTGGGTTCAAAACACCGCTCTTCTGTTCCGATCAAAACATTAAACAGGTTCTCCCCACTCAGTGATGCACCCACTGAGAAACCTGATGAAAGTGCTCTAGTTATTGGTGATTCTATTGTACGGAACGTGAATATAGAGACACCAGCCACCATAGTCAAATGTTTACCGGGAGCCAGAGCGCCTGACATCTTGGCAAATTTAAAAGTGCTGGCTAATGCTAAACGTAAATACAGTAAGATTGTTATTCATGCCGGCGCTAATGATGTTCGATTTCGCCAGTCGGAGATCACTAAAAATAACTTTAAAGAGGTGTGTGGACTTGCAAGCACGATGTCAGACACTGTAATATGCTCTGGTCCCCTCCCTGCTTACCGTGGTGACGAGATGCATAGCAGATTGTCATCACTCAATGGCTGGATGTCTAAGTGGTGCCCACAGAATAACATAGGTTTCATAGACAACTGGACGAGCTTTTGGGGCAGACCTGATCTGTTTAAAAGAGATGGTCTTCATCCCTCCTGGGGTGGCGCCACTCTTCTGTCTAGAAATATGGCAAATAGTCTTAGTGTTTATACTTGACTAACTGGGGCCCAGGTCAGGAAGCAGACAGACTGGCTAAACCGACCGTCTGCTAGCTGCCTCCCGTCACAGAGGTCAGTTAATTCTCAGCACATAGAGACTCTTTCACCTAGATATCACACTATAGAGACTGTGTCTGTTCCCCGAACTAGAAAATACAAAAAACGTCCAAACCAAGTTAAGGTTAACAATTTAATTGAGGTTCAACAAATAAAAAACAAATGCAATATGGATAAACAAATGATAAAGATTGGCTTATTGAATATCGGATCCATTTCTATGAAAACACTTTTTGAAAATAATATGATAACTGATCATAATATAGATGTGCTCTGTTTGACAGAAACTTGGCTAAAACCTGATGATTACATTATTTTAAATGAGTCCACCCCCCAAGATTACTGTTATAAACATGAGCCGCATTTAAAAGGCAAAGGGGGAGGAGTTGCTTCAATTTATAACAACGTTTTCAGGATTTCTCAGAGGGCAGGCTTCAAGTATAACTCGTTTGAAGTAATGATGCTTCATATAACATTATCCAGAGAAACCAATGTTAATGATAAATCCCCTGTTATGTTTGTACTGGCTACTGTATACAGGCCACCAGGGCACCATACAGACTTTATTAAAGAGTTTGGTGATTTTACATCCGAGTTAGTTCTGGCTGCAGATAAAGTTTTAATAGTTGGTGATTTTAATATCCATGTCGATAATGAAAAAGATGCATTGGGATCAGCATTTATAGACATTCTGAACTCAATTGGTGTTAGACAACATGTTTCAGGACCTACTCATTGTCGAAATCATACTCTAGTTTTAATACTGTCACATGGAATTGATTAGATTAGATTAGATTAGATTCAACTTTATTGTCATTATGCAGAGTACAAGTACAGAGCTAATGAAATGCAGTTAGCATCTAACCAGAAGTGCAAGAATATAGTGTTTTATATACATAAAAGTGCAGAGTAAGTAAAGCTTATGATATACAGAATGTACAGTGGAGTTGCTATATACAATATTGATCAGAGTATATACAGAATATAAATATTAATGTAATGTAGGGATTGTATGTACATTATGAACAGAGCAAAGAATGATTATATATACATTATGAATAGCAGGAACTTGAGAACAGTAATAATAAATACAGTTGAATGAGTGTGCAAAAGTATTGTTTAACAATTATATGCAAAATAACAGTAGTGCAATTATATTTTTTGTAGAATAGTTTACTGTGCTTGTACAGTAACAGCTTTAGACAGTTTATAGTGTAATGGATTTAACCATGTGCAGTCTGTGCAAAATATGAGTAGTGCAATACATGTATGTAAAGTACTGTGACCAGTGCAGTAAAAGAGCAGGTGCAGGTTAGATTGGTGGTGTGGCGTTCAGGAGTGTCACAGCCTCAGGAAAGAAGCTCTTCCTGAGCCTACTTGTTCGAGAGCGTAGGCTTCTGTAACGCCTGCCGGATGGAAGGAGGGTGAAAAGTCCATGGTTTGGGTGAGAGACATCCTTGATGATGTTTCTTGCCTTGCCCAGACAGCGCTTCTGATAAATCTTCTCGATGGATGTTAACTGGGTGCCGGTGATCCGTTGAGCAGTTTTCACCACCCGCTGGAGTGCTTTGCGGTCAGATGGGGAGCAATTGCTGTACCACACTGAGATGCAGTTTGTGAGTATGCTCTCAATGGTACAGCGGTAGAATTCAGAAAGGATCCTAGGACTGAGGTGAACTTTTTTAAGGCTCCGTAAGAAGTAAAGGCGCTGCTGAGCCTTTTTGACCAGGGTGGAGGTGTTTAGGGACCAGGTGAGATCATCTGAGATGTGGATGCCAAGGAACTTGAAACTCGACACACGCTCCACTACAGCTCCGTTGATGTAGATGGGTGTGTGTGCATGATTCCTAGTCCGCCTGAAGTCCACAATGATCTCCTTTGTCTTCTGGGTGTTTAGTTCCAGGTTGTTGGTGGCACACCTCATCCCTGTAGGCTGACTCGTCGTCATCCTTGATCAGACCTACCACCGTGGTGTCATCTGCGAATTTGATTATGGTGTTGGAGCCATAAACAGGAACACAGTCATTGGTGAATAGGGAGTACAGGAGAGGGCTAAGTACGCAGCCTTGTGGCACTCCAGTGTTCAGGGTTATGATGGAGGAGGAGAGGTTATCTAACTTAACAGACTGAGGTCTGTTAGTCAGAAAATCTAGAATCCAGTTGCAGATGGGTGTGCTGATTCCAAGATGGCTGAGCTTGGAGATCAGCTTGGAGGTGATTACTGTATTAAATGCAGAACTGAAATCTATGAACAGCATTCTCACGTGTGTGTTCTGACTGTCCAGGTGGGTGAGGGCAGAGTGAATTGCCGTTGAGATGGCGTCCTCTGTTGACCTATTGTTGCGATTAGGGCTGCACGTTCTCAAGTTTTTCATTAACCGTTAACCGAGGCCCTTAGCGGTTAATACTCGGTTAACCATAGTGTGCCATAGTAACCATAACCATAGTAATTTCCGGACATTGGCCGAAAAAAAAAAAGGAATGTCCGACAAAATTTAATCTCTCCGGTCAAATTGTCCTATTAAAACTGCCTAATAATGCCGCCCATTAACACAATCTGAATTTGAGAATAAGCCTAAAATGTATAAGGCAAAAGGTAACAAGCAGACTCCGCTGCCGCCTCGCTAAGGCTATGACTATGACTATGTTTGACACGTACAATATTTGAAAATCGATAATTATTTATTTATTTATTTAAATTACATTTATATCTGAATTTATGTCAACCTATAGACTTTCAAATATCAAAATGTCATGAATTAATATGTATTTTTGTACAAAATGACATATAAACATATTTTCCTATTATACTTTGCCTGAAAACGCTTCCAACAAGGCGTCGGTTCTATTTCTAGCATGCACGCGTCGAGCCGCGCCTGAGCCGCGCGTCTCACGCAGGCAGTCGGCAAGCTCTAACCTGTTAACATGGGAACCGAATTAAAAACAGACACGCCACGCAGCTGAGATGCTTTCGCCACACATCCAGTGTGTCCTGACCGGCCTAATGATGCCCGGGTGTTGGCTGTTGAGATTACAACAACGAGGTTGTACTTGAAGTATATCTAAGCACTGTATTGCAATACTTGCATTTTGCCCCGTCACTCGTATTAGCCCGCTTCATATTAGAAAAATGACTTCTTCTTGTGGACATTACAAATGTCTGGGAGCGCTCTGGCGGTCTCTGGTGGTGCAAAAATGTATTACAACTAAATTCAATTCACGCCATTGACGTCACTTAACCGAGCAAAATGTTTCACTCGGTTACACAATTTTTAACGGTTAATCGGTTAACCGGTTAACCATGGACACCCCTACTTGCGATAGGCAAATTGGAAAGGGTCTAATGTAGCAGGGAGACAGGATTTTAAGTGGGATGCGACCAGTTTCTCAAAGCACTTGGCAATGATGGGGGTGAGTGCAACAGGACGGAAGTCGTTAGGGACCGAGGCAGTGGAATGCTTCGGTACAGGCACGATGGTGGAGGTTTTGAAGCAAGTGGGGACAGTTGTTTGGGCCAGGGACAGATTGAAAATGTCTGTGAAGACCTCAGCCAGCTGCTCCGCACAGGCTTTAAGCACACGACCAGGTATTCCATCAGGGCCAGCTGCTTTCCGTCCATTCACTTTACGCAGAGTGGAGTAAACATCTGATGTGGAGAGTGTGAGAGGCAGTTCACTGGGTTGATGCTCAGTTTTGAGTGAGATCTCCTTATTATTTTTATCAAAGCGAGCATAAAAGTGATTGAGCTCGTCTGGGAGGGAGGCAGAGCTGGAGGGGGGCACAGAGTTAGGTGGTTTGTAATCTGTGATAGATTGTATGCCTTGCCACATACGCCGGGGGTCTGAAGAATTGAAGTGTTCTTCAATCCTTTGTTTATGTTTGAGTTTGGCCTGGCAGATACCCTTCCTCAGGTTGGCTCTGGCTGAGCTGTAAGCCTCCTGGTCTCCAGACCTGAAGGCTGCATCTCTTGCTTTGAGCAGGAGGCGAACCTCTCTGTTCATCCAGGGCTTCTGATTGGGGAAAATTTTTATTTTTTTGAGTGTGGTCACTCTGCTTACACATCTGTTGATGTGCTCCAGGACAGAATTTGTGTAAGTGTCAATGTTAATCTGAGAGTTTATGGTGGCCTGGGCAGCAAACTCACTCCAGTCTGTGTGCTGGAACTGATGTTGAAGAGTGGAGTCTGCACCTTCCAGCCAGATTTTAACAGTCCTTATTGTAGGTTTCACACATTTGATGACCGGGGTATACTTGGGGAGCAGGAACAAAGAGAGGTGGTCTGACTGACCCAGATGGGGGAGGGGTGTGACTTTGTAGGCATCAGTCACATTAGTATAAACGTGGTCCAGTGTTTTATGTCCCCTTGTAGTGCAGGAGACATTTTGATGAAATTTAGGGAGAAAACATCTTAAAGTGCAGTGATTGAAATCCCCAGCAACAATAAAAGCTCCATCCGGGGGCAGGGTTTGTAATTTGCTAATAGCAGCACAAAGTTCTTTCATAGCCACGTTAGCATTAGCGTCCGGAGGTACATAAACTGCAGCTGCAACAATGCAAGTAAACTCACGTGGTAGATAGAATGGCCTGCACTTGATAATCAGGAACTCCAGATCAGCAGAGCAGTAGGTATCAACAATGACAGAGTCTTTACACCATGATTTGTTAACATAAATGCATACTCCACCACCTTTGTTTTTACCAGAGGTTGCTGCTACTCTGTCAGCCCTGAAGAAAGCGCGTCCATCCATATGTACCACGCTGCTTGGGACATCGTTGCAGAGCCATGTTTCAGTGAAAAACATAACATTACAGTCCATAAGCCATTTCTGTGTGAGGGTCCAGATCTTTAGTTCATCCATCTTGTTCATCAGAGACCGTACATTGGCAAGGAAGATGCTGGGCAGAGCTGGTCGATGTGGATTTAGCCTTAGCTTAGCACGCAGCCCTCCACGCTTTCCTCGTCTTTGTTTACGGTCTCGACGCCGACGCCGAGAACTTCTGGTCGGTACGAGTGATCCGCTTGTCCGCGGTGATCTCAGTAGCTCCGGCGGGAGTTCGCTGAAGTCGAAAGGATAATCTAAAACTATGTTGGAACACCGTTTGTTGATGTCCAAAAGTGACTGTTTAGTATAGATGTAGTTTGCATAACTGAATCGCGCGAACACGAGTGAAATAACCAGGTAGATTAACACTAATTTCCGAAATCTGGTAAGACGCTGAGCCTCGCGATGTGACCGCGCCGCCATCTTGATCTTGATCTTGGAATTGATGTTGATAGTGTTGAAATTATTCAGCCAAGTGATGATATCTCAGATCATTATTTAGTTCTGTGCAAACTTCATATAGCCAAAATTGCAAATTCTACTTCTTGTTACAAGTATCGAAGAACCAACACTTCTACCACAAAAGACTGCTTTTTAAGTTATCTTCCTGATGTATCCAAATTCCTTAGCATATCCAAAACCTCAGAATAACTTGATGATGTAACAGAAACTATGGACTCTCTCTTTTCGAGCACTTTAAATACAGTTGCTCCTTTACGCTTAAGGAAGGTTAAGGAAAACCGTTTGACACCATGGTATAATGAGCATACTCGAACCCTAAGAGAGCAGCCCGAAAAATGGAGCGCAGCTGAGGGAAAACAAAACTAGAGGTATTTCGTATTGCTTGGCGGGAAAGTAGCATATCCTATAGAAAAGCATTAAAAACTGCTAGATCTGATTACTTTTCTTCTCTTTTAGAAGAAAACAAACATAACCCCAGGTATTTATTCATTATTATTAATTCCTCATTGTCATTAGGATATGTCCCCAAAACCTTCAAACTGGCTGTTATTAAGCCTCTCATCAAAAAACCACAACTTGACCCCAGAGAACTTGTTAATTATAGACCAATCTCGAATCTCCCTTTTCTGTCCAAGATACTAGAAAAGGTGGTATCCTCACAATTATATTCCTTCTAAGAGAAAAATGGTATATGTGAGGATTTCCAGTCAGGATTTAGACCGTATCATAGTACTGAGACTGCCCTCCTTAGAGTTACAAATGATCTGCTCTTATCATCTGATCGTGGGTGTATCTCTATTAGTTTTATTGGATCTTAGTGCTGCGTTTGACACAATTGACTACAACATTCTTTTGCATAGAATTGAACACTTTGTTGGCATCAGTGGAAGTGCATTAGCATGGTTTAAATCGCACTTATACTGTATGACCGCCATCAGTTCGTAGCAGTGAATGAAGATGTATTATATCGATCACAAGTGCAGTATGGAGTACCTCAAGGCTCAGTACTAGGGCCGCTACTCTTCACGCTTTATATGTTACCCTTGGGAGATATCATCAGGAAACATGGTGTTAGCTTTCACTGTTATGCTGATGATACTCAGCTCTATATTTCCTCGCAGCCCGGTGAAACACACCAATTTGAAAAACTAATGGAATGCATAGTCGATATAAAAAATTGGATGACGAGTAATTTCTTACTGCTAAATTCAGAAAAAACAGAGGTGTTAATCATAGGGCCTAAAAACTCTGCTTGTAATAACCTAGAACACTGTCTAAGACTTGATGGTTGCTCTGTCAATTCTTCGTCATCAGTTCGGAACCTAGGTGTGCTACTTGATCGCAATCTTTCCTTAGAAAGCCACGTTTCTAGCATTTGTAAAACTGCATTTTTCCATCTCAAAAATATATCTAAATTACGGCCTATGCTCTCAATGTCAAATGCAGAAATGTTAATCCATGCATTTATGACTTCAAGGTTAGACTACTGTAATGCTTTATTGGGTGGTTGTTCTGCACACTTAGTAAACAAACTACAGCTAGTCCAAAATGCAGCAACAAGAGTTCTTACTAGAACCAGGAAGTATGACCATATTAGCACGGTCCTGTCAACGCTGCACTGGCTCCCTATCAAACATCGTATAGATTTTAAAATATTGCTTATTACTTATAAAGCCCTGAATGGTTTAGCACCTCAGTATTTGAATGATCTCCTGTTACATTATAATCCTCTATGTCCGCTACGTTCTCAAAACTCTAGAATATGAAAATCAACTGCGGGCGGCAGATTCTTTTCCTATTTGGCGCCTAAACTCTGGAATAACCTACCTAACATTGTTCGGGAGGCAGACACACT
Source organism: Carassius gibelio (assembly GCF_023724105.1). NCBI lineage: Eukaryota > Metazoa > Chordata > Actinopteri > Cypriniformes > Cyprinidae > Carassius > Carassius gibelio. The sequence goes on from NC_068381.1 coordinate 1,623,904, forward strand.
CTTGCAGTTTAAATCTAGATTAAAGACCCATCTCTTTAACCTCCCTTTAACATCGCTTACACATAACATACTAATATGCTTTTAATATCCAAATCCGTTAAAGGATTTTTAGGCTGCATTAATTAGGTAAACCGGAACCGGAAACACTTCCCATAACACCCTATGTACTTGCTACATCATTAGAAGAATGGCATCTACGCTAATATTTGTCTGTTTCTCTCTTGTTCCGAGGTCACCGTGGCCACCAGATCCAGTACGTATCCAGACCAGATGGTGGATCAGCACCTAGAAAGGACCTTTACATCCCTGAAAGACAGCGGAGACCAGGACAACTAGAGCCCCAGATACAGATCCCCTGTAAAGACCTTGTCTCAGAGGAGCACCAGGACAAGACCACAGGAAACAGATGATTCTTCTGCACAATCTGACTTTGTTGCAGCCTGGAATTGAACTACTGGTTTCGTCTGGTCAGAGGAGAACTGGCCCCCCAACTGAGCCTGGTTTCTCTCGTTGACTTGATTGTAAATACATTCACAGAAACTATTTAACTAAACAGAGATGACATCACTGAATTTAATGATGAACTGCCTTTAACTATCATTTTGCATCATTGACACACTGTTTTCCAAATGAATGTTGTTCAGTTGCTTTGATGCAATGTATTTTGTTTAAAGCGCTATATAAATAAAGGTGACTTTGACTTTGACTTTGACACACACACACTCACACAAACACACAGACACACACACACACAAGGAGACTCTTGTGTGTGCTCTTCTTGCTCTTCATCTCTGCTTCCAAATAAACTATTGCTCCAGAATTAGTAGATCATGAAAAAGGCACACAAAAAAAAGATTTTAAAAATAGATAAAAAAGAATAAACTAGATATATATATATATATATATATATATATATATATATATATATATATATATATATAAAACAGACTCAGTGCAGCCAAACACTACACACAACCCTCACTGAGATAACACACACCGTCACTGTTACAATGTTTTAAGACCTTTGTCATGATATAAAAAAAGCTATTATAAAAAATAGCAGCACATAATGTTTCCAGATTTTTTATCATAAAATTCATTATTTTAATCTTGCATTTGATAATTGAGTAAATTCATTTTATTATAACTGACAGGTGTGATGATCAGTGGGCTTGAGTTTTTACCTCCATCATTAGGTTCTGGGCTAAAAAATGGATAGAGTTTTTCAGTGAAAGACTGAGCAGTGAAAGAGTAGATATAAGAGCTGGACTCCACATCATGAAAGGAGACCAGACCCTCCTCATAATCCACAAACACACCGACCCGCTGCGGCTTCACTCTCAGAGACAGAGAGACGAGAGGATCCTCACAGGCTTTATATTCATCTCCTTTCCTCAGAAACACAGTCCACTGACCATCTCTGGGTCTCAGTGTGATCTGTCCCTTCCTGTTAATGGATTCTCTGCTCACTCCTAAAGTCCATTCAGTCTTTCCCTTCACCTGCACCTCAAAATAAAATCTCCCTGAGGAGAATCCCTCATTTCCCAGGACACAGACACCTCTATCAAATCTCTCTGGTTTGTCTGGGAGTTTCTGTCTAATGTCTCCACATCTCACTTGTTTTCCATCATCAGACAGAATGAGATTAGGATGAGCTGTATCAGGATCCAGAGTCACATCCACTGAGAAAACAGAGAATACAGATATTCTGTGATGCTGATGTTTTAAGTTAACCCAGTGTTTAATCAGATTGTAGTGCAGTAATGAAGCAGTGAGTGTATGAATGTAAACTAGTGTAGTGCAGACAGCACACTGTACCTGCATACTGCTGCATCCACTTCAGCTCTGTAGAGACTAATGACAAGAAAACAATCAGATCTGAAGCTTATATTTAAAGAACAGAGTACACTATCATGTTTCTATCTGATCAGTGTGTATTGATGTACCAGTTAGTGTGAGTTTCTCATCTATAGTGTCCTTCAGTTGAGTCAGAGCTCTCCTCAGAGTCTCCAGACTCTCGTGAGTCTTCATACTGATCTCAGGCCAGTTCCTGGTGTTTCTAGAGCTGCACAGGGATGAGTGAATCTACAGCAGGAGAGAGGAGAAATCCTTCAGCATGTCATATCCTGCATTATGATTGATCAGAGAGATCATGTTGACTGACCTGTAGGAGGTGGAGGTGATCTTCAGTGTGTGAGAGCTGCTCCAGCTCAGTGTTTCTCATCTTTAGCTCAGTGATCTCCTGCTCCAGCTCTTCAATCAGCTCTTGCTCCTGTTTCTCTGCTGCTTTCTGCTGCTCCTCCACCATCTCCAGCAGTTCAGTCTGATGTCTCTCAATGGAGTGGATGAGATCAGTGAAGAGCTCCACACGGACTGCTTTCTCCTTCTCTGTGTTTCTCTGCTCAACCAGGACAGGCAACACATTATTAGCAGTGTTTGCTAACAGAAGAATCTGTGTAACTATTGCTCATACATTTTTGTTCACATACATAGGCTACATGTGTTTTCAGAATCCCTCAAATGAAGAATTAAACTTCACTCTGCACCCTGGACGAGAGCAGAACAAGCCCTGGACATTTTAGTTCTTGTTTTATTGGCTGTTGCTAAATATTTTAGTCTGATATTCATCTGTAATTCATTTGATAGTTTGTTTATTTTGTTATTGTTATGTCTTGTCAATGTTTCTAAACATTGAGGTTTGTTGAAATGGTAAATATTTACATTTATTTTATTCTATTATTTTAAACTCACTTTTCTGACTTCTGCTGAGTGTTTGATGTCTTGAATCTTCTTGATTCTGTTCTGGATCATCAGCTGCACGTCTTTCTGTGTCTTCATCAGTTCAGTCTATAGAGAGAACAACACAGACACATTTATCATAACACAGATTCACAATATGAAATAAAATCTGATTCCTCATGATATCAGTCCTTTAAAAGAATAATAACGTCTACCTTCTTCTCTTGACTCTCCTCTTCTATAGGAACAGTGTTGTGGTTCTTGTGGTCTTTCACAGAGCAGATTGAACACACACACGTCTGATCATCTCTACAGAACAGATCCAGAGGTCTCTCGTGTTTCTGACATATATAGTCCTCCAGATTACTCACAGGATCCATCAGTTTGTGTTTCTTCAAACGTGTCACTCTCAAATGAGGCTCCAGGTGAGTTTCACAGTAAGAGCTCTGACACACCAGACACGACTTCAGCGCTTTCAGCTTTCTTTCCTCACAGAAGTCACACAGAACTTCAGTTGTTTTCTCAAGACTTTTCTTCTTATAGTGATCTACGAGCTCTCGGAGTGTGGTATTAATCTTGAGATCAGGTCTTTGCTTGAATGTTTCTTTACAGTATGGACAGCTGCAGGTCTGGCTGTTGTCCCAGCACTTATTCAGACAGATCTTGCAGAAGTTGTGTCCACATGGAGTCGAGACTGGATCAGTGAACACATCCAGACATACAGAGCACTGAATCTCCTCAGACAGTGAACTCATGGAGGATGACATTGCTGGAAAGAGACATTATTTAGGATTAGTGTGAACTTCTTCAATACTGTTTATGAAGAATCCCATGATGCACCTCATGAAGCTGGTTGAATGTAAAGAGTGTTTAGAGACAAAGAGTGCTGAAGAAACTCAAATATAAAGAGATCATGTACAGTCAGCTGGTTATTATTGTAAAATGAACCCAGAAAAGCTGATCAGAACCTAAATGTGAAGCTCATTACGTAACCACTCACCTAAATAAATAAATAAATAAATAAATGTACAATAATTATTCTTGTTAAAATGAAATTATTTAATCTGCTTTACATTCATGAACTGTACATATGCAATATTATAAAAGAAAAGTCAAAGTGTTTTTCTGGGTTATTGACTTACATGGAGGATCATATTCTTTACTCCTTCTCCTGGTTTTTCTTGCTGTTAGTGAAGATTCTGCCATTGTTCTTTCCCTCTTAAAACCTTTTAAAGGAAAAAAATTATAGTTTTTCTTTTATAGACTTGACGAGCTTGCGTCATGACAGCTTCATCAATATTTATATGCAACTGGTTAAAATGTGAGAACTGATAGTGATGGAAACACAATCATTTGTTTGAAACAAAGTGAGAGACTCGTAAACTTACTGAGCAATCTGAACTATGACCTGCTGTTTAAAGAAAGTACAAAGTACAAGCTTTATATTTTCCAACAAACATATAAATCTCCTTATCAAAAGTTAGATTCATCTTTGCACAAAATATATTATATGATCATAAGTTATTGTGTAATGTAAAAGTGATTTTCAGCTGCAGTGAAGCAGATTTGTGTTCAGTTTGTCTGCAGGTCATTTACTTCCTGTTTTACCTGTTTGTCTTTATGTCGCTTGACAAAATGACAGAAACACCAAACTTTGTTCGATCTAATGAAATACTGTTAATACAATTCTGATATCATTTCAGTGCAGTAAACAACTAAAGTATCTGAGTATTTGACACACTTAAACCTGCTTCTGTTCAACTCATTCCAGTCTAACATAAACCCTACTAAACCAGACCACTGTCATTAGAAACCTGTTCAGGACAATCTCTCTTATATTTCTATCTCTTACCTGTGAGTATCAGATGTGTACACAAGGGTCTCTGAATGACTCAATATTCTGTTGTTTAAAGAGTTTGATGGTTTCAGGTGTCCATATTGTTGTTGATCAAGTTAGTTTCACTTTCTCGGAGTCTCTCACTGAACTACAGTGACGTCAGAGCTCCTCAGGGTGTATTCTATGGAAAGCCAAATGGGTCAGAATTTGCGTGCTTCTCATCACCGCATTAATATTTAAACTCTTGTTTTCATAACGCCATCAAATAAGCACTGTTAGGTGATAAGTAACGCCAGATGCCACCATATGGTATTCGGATGAGCTCATTAATATGACGTTGTAACATGCACTTATGAGGTGTAATTTATATGAGGTGTAATTTGTGATTTTTTTTTTTACTTTGCATCTTGATAATGTATTAATGTATTATTAATAATCATTTGGTTTTTCCTATTTTGCCTCAAGGAAGGATTTAAGGTGATAATGATCATGACAACAGTACCTAAAGTACAAATCGGTCTCCCCAGTGGCATAGTCTGGGTGTGCAGGATATGCAGGTGCATATGGGCCCTGGCAGTTTAGAGGCATTCCAAGCTGGAGGGAACTTCTAATTAAAACAAGGGAACCAATAGAGCCCTGCATGGACCGGCCCTTGTTCAATATCTTATGACAACACATAAGACATGGCCTAATGGTTAGAGGGTTGGACTCCCAATCGAAGGGTTGTGAGTTCTAGTCTCGGGCCGGACGGAATTGTGGGTGGGGGTTGTGCATGAACAGCTCTCTCTCCACCTTCAATACCACGACTTAGGTGCCCTTGAGCAAGGCATCAAACCCCCAACTGCTCCGCGGGTGCCGCAGCATAAATGGCTGCACACTGCTGTGTGTGTGTGTGTGTGTGTGTGTGTTCACTGCTCTCTGTGTGTGCATTTTGGATGGGTTAAATGCAGAGCACAAATTCTGAGTATGGGTCACCATACTTGACTGAATGTCACTTCACTTCACTTCATAACACCGGAGTACCACAGGGCTGTGTGCTGAGCTTAATCCTCTACTCCCTTTAGACCCACGACTGCAAGCTTGTGTATGGATCCAACTCCATCATTAAGTTTGCAGATGACACCATGGTGATTGGTGTCAGAAGAAAGAGTCGAGAAACATAGAAAGACAGCAGCTTGTGAGTGTTTTGTCTTGTTTTCTCATCAGACTAGTGTGTGATCGTCATTGCTAGGAAAGTGTTTAGAGACAAAGAGTGCTGAAGAAACTCAAATAAGAGATCATGTACAGTCAGCTGGTTATTATTGTAAAATGAACCCAGACAAGCTGATCAGAACCTAAATATGAAGCTCATTACACAACCACTCACCTAAATAAATAAATGTACAATAATTATTCTTGTTAAAATGAAATTATTTAATCTGCTTTACATTCATGAACTGTACATATGCAATATTATAAAAGAAAAGTCAAAGTGTTTTTCAGGGTTATTGACTTACATGGAGGTAAAGCGTCGATTCTCTGTCTCCTGGTTTTTCTTGCTGTTAGTGAAGATTCTGCCATTGTTATTTCCCTCTTTAAAGCCTTTTAAAGAAAAAAATTTATAGTTTTTCTTTTTTAGACTTGACGAGCTTGCGTCATGACAGCTTCATCAATATTTATATGCAACTGGTTAAAATGTGAGAACTGATAGTAATTGAAACACAATCATTCATTTGAAACAAAGTGAGAGACTCGTAAACTTACTGAGCAATCTGAACTATGACCTGCTGTTTAAAGAAAGTGCATAGTACAAGCTTTATATTTTCCAACAAACATATAAATCTCCTTATTAAAAGTTAGATTCATCTTTTCACAAAATATATTATATGATCATAAGTTATTGTGTAATGTAAAAGTGATTTTCAGCTGCAGTGAAGCAGATTTGTGTTCAGTTTGTCTGCAGGTCATTTACTTCCTGTTTTACCTGTTTGTCTTCATGTCGCGTGACAAAATGACAGAAACACCAAACTTTGTTCGATCTAATGAAATACTGTTAATACAATTCTGATATCATTTCAGTGCAGTAAACAACTAAAGTATCTGAGTATTTGACACACTTAAACCTGCTTCTGTTCAACTCATTCCAGTCTAGCATAAAGCCTACTAAACCAGACCACTGCCATTAGAAACCTGTTCAGGACTCTCTCTTATATTTCTATCACTTACCCTGGTTAATACGTGCTGAAAGTGGCGCTTGGTTTTGCGTTTGCCTATCGTGGGACTGGCTGGTTTCGATCTGCTTAATAGTGAAGTGTGGCCAAAGCCAGTGTAAGTACTTAATTAGCTGTTTGGTAAGCACTTGTCAGAAGAAACAGTCGAGCAACATAAAAGGACAGCAGCTTGTGAGTGTTTTATCTTGTTTTCTCATCAGACTAGTGGGTGATCGTCATTGCTAGGAAAGGTTTTGGTTTAAATTGTTTGTGTCTTACCCTGGTTAATACGTGCTGAAAGTGGCGCTTGGTTTTGCGTTTGCCTATCGCGGGACTGGCTGGTTTCGATCTGCTAAATAGTGAGGCGTGGCCAGCTGACTTCAATCACAAGTAATCAGGCTAATACAAAAGCGCTAGGTTTCACCACGGCAGCCCTCGTGTGACTCCTCCTCATGTTAATACCGACGAGTGTAAAGACCATCAACTCTACCTACACGACTCCACCGAGCGAGGACACCGACAGGGCACTTGAGGGTGGAGGTACGGGTCTCCTTATATCAAAAGAATGGAAATTTGATCTTCATCCATCATCCACAGGTACTGGTTCATTTGAATCACATGCCATTACTGTAACCCACCCTGTTAAAATCCAATTTGTGGTCATTTATCGTCCTCCAGGTAAATTGGGAAACTTCTTGGAGGAGTTGGATGTGCTGCTATCAAACTTGGTGACTTCAACATCCACCTAGATAAACCCCAGGCTGCTGACTTCAAAACTCTGCTCACCTCATTTGATCTCAAGTTAGTGTCTACTACAGCGACTCACAAATCAGGCAACCAACTGGACCTCATCTACACTCAGACCACTTCCTCATTACTGCTAACCTATCACTTACTCCTGAAGTGCCTCACACACCAACGCAGGTCACCTTTCGATGAAACCAACGCTCCCTCTCTCCATCTCGCCTATCTTCTGCGGTTTCATCCTCGCTTCCTGCACTCTCTCAGTTTTCTGCTCTGGACACTAACAGCGCTACGGACACTCTTTGCTCCACTTTAACATCTTGCTTGGACAACTTTTGCCCACTGTTGTCTAGACCAGCACGCACCACCCCATCTGCCCTCTGGCTCTCCGAGGTTCTCTGTGAACATCGCTCTAAACTCAGGGCTGCAGAGAGGAAATGGCAGTAATCAAGAAACTCTACCGACCTCAGTTTGTATGTCTTCACGGCTAAAACATCCTACTACCACAACAAAATTGACAGCTGTTGTGACGCTCGGACACTCTTCAAGACTTTCTCTTCTTAATCCGCCACCACCACCTCCTCCATCGACTCTTACAGCGGACGACTTTGCAGTTTTCTTCACGAATAAGACAAGATCCATCAGTGACCAATTCTCCACACCGCAGACTGAGGACAACTTCACAATGACCGACACACACTCTTTCTCCTCCTTCTCCCAACTCTCAGAGATGGACGTCTCCAAACTTCTGTGTCCAATCATCCTACTACTTGTCCACTTGATCCGATCCCCACTCACCTCCTTCAAGCGATCTCTTCTTCGTCATACCTTCGCTTACTCACGTTGTCAACTCCTCTCTTCACTCTGGAACATTTCCCTCAGCATTCAAGCAGGCTCGGGTAAGCCCACTGCTCAAAAAACCATCTCTAAATCCAGCGCTTCTTGAAAACTACAGACCGGTATCCCTTCTTCCATTCATTGCAAAGACACTTGAGCGAGCTGTGTTCAACCAGCTTTCTATGTTCCTTGTACAGAACAACCTCCTGGACAGCAACCAATCTGGCTTCAAAAGTGGCCACTCAACTGAGACTGCTCTGCTCTCGGTTACTGAAGCCCTGCGACTAGCAAGAGCAGCTTCAAAATCCTTGGTACTCATCTTACTGGACCTTTCTGCTGCTTTTGACACTGTTAATCACCAGGTTCTCCTGTCCACCCTCAGAAAGATGGGCATCTCTGGAACAGCACTCCTGTGGGTTAAGTCCTACCTCTCTGACAGATCCTTCAGTGTGTCTTGGAGGGGTGATGTTTCAAAGTCACACCACCTTTCTACTGGGGCTCCTCAAGGCTCCGTACTTGGACCACTTCTCTTCTCCATCTACATGACATCATTAGGATCTGTCATTCAGAAGCATGGCTTTTCTTATCACTGCTACGCTGATGACACCCAACTCTACTTCTCATTCCAACCAGATGACCCGACGGTAGCTGCTCGCATTTCAGCCTGTCTGAGTGACATCTCTAGCTGGATGAATGACCATCACCTTCAGCTTAACCTTACGAAGACTAAGGTTGTGCTTCATCACAACTTCTCTATACAGCTGGGCTCATCAACCATTACTCCTTCGAGGACAGCCAGAAACCTAGGAGTTGTGATGGATCATCACTTAAGATCACAGACCACATTGCTACAACAACCCGGTCCTGCAGGTTTGCCTTATACAACGTTAGGAAGATTAGACCCTTCCTGTCAGAGCAAGCAACCCAACTTCTTGCCCAAGCTCTTGTTCTCTCCAGATTGGGCTATTATAATGCTCTCCTGGCAGGCCTTCCTGCATGTACTGTCAAGCCTCTGCAATTGATCCAGAATACAGCAGCGAGGGTTGTCTTCAATGAGCCAAAAAAAAGTTCATGTTACTCCTCTCCTCATCAGGTTACACTGGCTACCAGTAGCGGCTCGCATCAAATTCAAGGTACTGATGCTAGCCTACAAGACGACCACTGGCACGGTGCCAACTTACCTAAACTCACTGGTTAAATCCTATGTGCCTTCCAGAAGCTTGCGCTCTGCAAGTGAACGACGCCTTGTGGTACCATCCCAAAGAAGTTCAAAATCACTCTCACGGACCTTTTCCTGGACTGTGCCCAGCTGGTGGAATGACCTCCCAATCTCAATTCGTACAGCTGAGTCTTTACTCATTTTCAAGAAACATCTAAAGACTCATCTTTTTCGCCTGCACTTAACCAACTAACACTTTTCCTTTTCTTCTCTTTTCATTTATAAAAAAAAAACCTGGCTATGCGTTCTATACTAGCCTAACTGAGACTTGTAATGGCACTTGTATACTGTTGTTGTTCTCTTGTTGACCTGACTGCTTCTATTGTTCTCATTTGTAAGTCGTTTTGGATAAAAGCGTCTGCTAAATGTAATGTAATGTAATGTAATGTAATGTGATTGGCCTCATCTGAAACAACGATGACACTGCCTACAGGAAGGAGGTACAGCACCTGCCCACATGGTGCACTGACAACAACCTGCTCTTTAATGCCAGCAAGACAAAGGAGCTCATTGTAGACTTCAGGAAGAAGAAAGGAAGCATGCACGACCCCATCCACATTAACAGGATGGTTGTTGAACGTGTCTCCGGCTTCAAGTTCCTGGGAACCACCATCTCGGAGGACCTGTCCTGGACCACAAACACCTCCAGCCTGGTCAAGAAGGCTCACCAGTGCCTCTTCTTCCTCAGGACACTGAAGCCATCCTGGTGAACTACTGGTGTGTGATTGAGAGCATCCTGACCAATTGCATCACAGTCTGGTATGGGAACTGCTCAGTGGCTGACCGCAAGGCACTGCAGAGGGTGATGAAAACTGCCCAATGCATCACAGGGCACCACTTCCTGCTCTTGAGGACATCCAGTGAAAATGCTGTCTACGTCGAGCTCGCAGATAAGGACCAGCAGATTCATAAACAGCTTTTTCACTACAGCTGTCTTCTTACTGAACTCTGCTTTTTGAGCACTTTCGCCAACGATGCCAGTACCTCCTCACCTTCCGTTCACACCAGTCCCATGGCCAGGCCAGCGCCCTACTCTGGTTCGGCGGAGGAGTGCAGCAGATTCCTCCTTCAATGCTCGCTGGTCCTGGAGATGCAACCGCACTTATACCCCACCGAGAGATCCAAGGTAGCATTCGTAATTTCTCAACTGCAAGGTAAAGCACTACTGTGGGCAGATTCTATATGGACTCAAAATAACCCAGTTATCCAGTCTTATTCCAGCTTCATCGACCATTTCCGATAAGTTTTTGGCAGACCAGCTTGGAACTCGTCTATTGGTGAGAAGCTGTATAACCTCAAACAGGGAAAAATGTCTTTCAATGAATATGCCCTTCAGTTTAGGACTCTAGCGGCCTCCAGTGGATGCAACGAACAAGCCCGGTGGGCACTATTCTTCACCCGCTTCCACTTTACCATCTCGTATCGCCCAGGGGTAAAGAATGTGAAGACTGACGCCCTGTTCCGGTGTCACGCCACCGAAGAAAATCTCGAGGAACCCAAAACCATTCTCCCAGAAAAGGTCATCATCAGCCCTATTACCTGGTCCGCCGAGACCCTTCCTCCAACCGATCCTGCTACCAACACCACACCGGGTTGCCCACCGGGACACCAGTACATTCCCAGGACCCGGCGCACTCCACTCATTCACTCTGCTCACAAATCTCTTGGCACTGGTCACCCGGGGGTCAATGAAACCCTCTCGTTGCTTAGGGAATGCTTCTGGTGGCCCAACATGGCCTCAGATGTCAGAAGGTATGTGAACAGATGTACAAACTGCGCCATCTCCAAGAGCCCACACCATCTACCATCAGGCAAGCTCCATCCTCTGCCCGTCCCTAATCGCCTGTGGTCGCACCTATCTGCCTGCGCCTGCCCTGCCACAAGCTAAGTCCCAGATTTATTGGCCTATTCACCATCCTTCAGCAGATCAATCCGGTCACTTTCAAACTGCAATTACCTCCTGAGTACTGGATTCACCCCACTTTCCATGTGTCTCTCCTGAAACCTCACCATCCCTCTGTCTCTCCTTCCACAGAACCTGGTGAAGCTTAAGCCCCCCCCTCCACTTCTCCTAGAAGACGGTGCTGCCTAGGGTGACCACCTGCTAATAAGCCCAAGGGAGGACAAGGGGTATGTTTCTGAGGGACAATGTGGGACACTGACTTGAGCGGCAGTGCCCCCACCCTATGGGCAGACTCACTGAGAGTGGTTTACCCATTTCTAGCACATTCCACCTTACATGGTACATTAATAATGCCCTATTCCCCTAAACATGTGTAATTGCTGATGTATGCTTATGACAGAATCAACAAATGCACTTCCACTTACGATTTACTTTAGTTTTTTAATTTTAAAATAAATTTAAAATAAATAATTTTAAATAAATTATAATATAAAATTATGGGATTAAAATGAATTGTAGTTGCTCAATACCACAGGAACAGTCTAAACTCACAACTCCATAGGTTCACGAGGAGAAAGGATGGTGAACTCGCATGTTAGTAAAGCAAGGCGCATGAAAAAAAAAATCGAATTGGAAAGCATTCATCTAAAAGTTCCTTCCAAGTGTGTCTGGTATGCACGTGCGTACACTGTCATGACAACAACGAAAAAGTTGACAACAACCTAGTCAGCAGTTCAACTAAGGGGTGGGTGTGGCAACATTAGCATGCTGAACTGTCAAGTAATGTTCGTTTGGCTGCCTGGGGCTCGAGGATATAGAACAGTGGTCACCAACCTTTTCGAGCCTAAGATCACATCCAAAGTCCAAATGTAAACCAAGATCTACCACTTGCAAAAAATTATTTAAAAAGCCACATTGTAAGTTCTTCTGACATTCTTGTTGCCTGTTGGTCACTAGCAAATTATTTAACAATACAAATAGTATATAACTATACAAACTGCTAACTGTAATTCAACATTTTCAACAGACATTAAGTATTTCCACAGGCTTATTACAGGCCTAAGCCAATAATGTGCTGTTTCACTTTCCCTTTTAAAACATATTTCAAATACTGCAAAATGGAAATACTCAGGTTATTGAAACTAGCATACAAAATATTATGACAACAGTCATCCTTCAATTCTTCAAAAATATTTTCACACAAATTACAGACCTACATTAATTTTTAGCAACATAAACTGAATAATGTAATGAAATGTAAAACAGCATCGCATATTTGCGCGCATCGGATGAGCGCATGCACAAATCTTCTCACTGTGCGCGCGGACTCGCTTCCTCTGGCTCTTAAATGTTTAAACTGTCAAAGCTTACATGAGTTTAGTTTAATCACAGATATCAACACCCAGGTGATGACGGAATAAATTATGATTGAACAAGAGTGAATGATTTGTCCAGGGTTTTTTTTTCTCTCATGTTTTTGTAATGTCTGGGAAGCCAGAATGCACATGCATCAACAGAAACATTTATTAGCTGAATCCTTTTTTTTTGCGTGCCATTTATAGCAAGCCATATTACAGATGATATTGCAGATGCTTTGTCAGATTTAAGTTGAAGCGTGTGCCGAACCATGTGTGGTGAACCGAAAGGTTTGGTTTTTTTAAGCGAACCGTGCCATCCGTATTACCTCAATAATCAATCAATTACAGGCCTAAAACAATAATGCCCGAGCAGACGGATATTAGTACATCTCATCACACCGGGCACCTGCGTCTAAATCAGTTGTATGGTCTGGTTTTCAGTCTAAAACAGTTGTGTCCAATATAAATGTCTCGTCTGTTTTGGGAGGTGCGCGTGCAGTCAGCGGAGGCTCGCACCTCCCTACTCGCACCGGAGGCTCGCACCTTTCTTTCTCAGATTTTGAAAAATCTTCACGATCGACTTAAAATGCTTCCAAGATCGACTTGTCGATCCTTCCACTTCAATCATCCCGATCGACCAGCTCCCAGAGGAAGAGGACATCCACCACGTCGTCGGGGTCCTCGGCCCTCAGGAGCAGGCTGTGGGGAGGGGGGGTACTGTTACAAACACGCCAGGTTCCACCTCCACTCATTCTCAATGCACTCCCTCACCTGAATACTAATCACTTCCACCTGACCCTCATCACCATCCAATCACATCAGCACTATAAATACCACACACACGAACTCAGTCAGTATCCGATCTCGTTCGCGACAAGGTCTTACCTGTAGTCTGCAATTACCTCCTGAGTACTGGATTCAACCCACTTTCCATGTGTCTCTCCTGAAACCTCACCATCCCCCTGTCTCTCCTTTCACAGAACCTGGCGAAGCCGAAGTCCCCCCTCCACCCCTCCTAGAAGACGGTGCTGCCTATGAAGCCAGAGACATCCTGGACTCCCGGCGGCGTGGTGGACAACTTGAATATCTAGTGGACTGGGAAGGATATGGTCCAGAGGAACGTTCATGGGTCCCACGCAACGACATCCTGGATCCGAACTTACTTAACACCTTCCACTCCAATTATCCCGATCGACCAGCTCCCAGAGGAAGAGGACGTCCACCAAGTTGTCGTGGGTCCTCAGCCCTCAGGAGTGGGCCATGGGGAGGGGGGTACTGTTACAAACACGCCAGGTTCCACCTCCACTCATTCTCAATGCACTCCCTCACCTGAATACTAATCACTTCCACCTGACCCTCATCACCATCCAATCACATCGTCACTATAAATAACACACACACGCACTCAGTCAGCATCCGATCTGGTTCGTGACAAGGTCTTACCTGTATGCTAACTCTAAGGACTAACACTACCTCTACTTACCTCTCTCCAGCGATTCCCCAAAGATCCAAGTCTCCTCCGTGCGTGTGTGTGGTACACCTCCCTCCACTGACTTCTTCACCTTGCTATTACGGATCCATTCATCACTGCCATTCATCACTCTACCCAGCACTACCCGCTCGTCTGCTTGTACCTTAATAAACTATCTTTCTCCTCAGCATCCCGGGTATTCTGTAACACCTATAGTGTTCATACACTTTTACATAATCCATCTGTATAGTATGTTCATAGTACACCTATCTGTATATCATGCTGATAGTATTTCAAATCTGTAAATTATGTCCATAATACTGCCTTATTTGCATATTTATTGTACATTTGTAACATATTGTAGACACTGTATATTCTGTTTATTGCACTTCTGGTTTAGATGCTAACTGCATTTCTTTGCCCTGTACCTATGTGTAATGACAGTAAAGTTTAATCTAATCTAATCTAGTATTTATTTTTGTTTCTTGATTAAGTTAATTTAGAAATATGTGTGTAAAATTTTGTGTTTGGTGAATTCAAGTTTTTGTTTATTAAAGGAACGAGCAAACGGCAGACAGTGAGTTGAGCATTATGTTTGATTTGAAGAATTGTATTCTTCTCAAACCAACACGACTTGCCTAAAATAAACAGACATAATACACTTCATGCATTCCACAGCATTAATCTAAACATTTAACCTGGATAAACCTGAGTGCTGTTAGGCGCATATCCATTCGTTTGTGCGGTGACTAAGAGCTTTGCAGGACATGGAGGCGTCAGCTTGCATTTATTTTAAATTTTTTAATGATAATCATATTTGCTCATAAATGTAAGAGTACCCTATGCATCATTCGGAGAACTGCAAAGGGTCTACTTGTATTTGTGTGCACTCACAATATCTACAAAATCTTGTGTTTTTGTAAAATAAGGAAAAAATCAGGGTTGAGTTCCCAAAAGTTTCGTAAGCCTAAGAAGTTCGTAAAAACTATTGTACGACTGATTTTAATATTACGGTCTGTTTCCCAAAAGCATCGTAACTTAAGTAGCACTTAAGTAGATCTACGAGTGCTCTGGAGTAATCGTAAAGCCCTAAGTGCATTGTATGAACAATCGTTTTCTTTATTTATTTTTTATTAATTGATAAATTAAATTAAATTAAAAAGTACAGAAAGAATAGAAATACACATTTAAATTAAATGACTGAAAAAAAGAATAAAATAAGTAATGTAGGAAAACCAGCTAAGTATTGGACCCTGAAATAACACCTCTCTCTACGGTCTGTTTCCCAAGATCATCGTAGCTTAAGTAGCACTTGAAAATCATTGTACGATCTATGAGTGCTCTGGAGTAATCGTAAAGCCCTAAATGCATCGTAAGAAACCAGATTTATGTGATCACAATCGGCAAGATTACACCTTTAACTTGATTCAATTTGTCAATGACTTGCTGAAGTGCACAAAAACCAGCTAAGTATTGGACCCTGAAATAACGTCTCTCTTTTTCTCTATAGCCTACTGTATATAAATAAATACATTTTAATAAAAGTATGCATTTAGCAGAAACTTTTATCCAAAGTGACTTACAGTGCATTCAGGCTATTTACCTAACATAAATTATAAACATATTTATTATGTAAAGTATAATATTATACACTATAATATAATATCGTATTGTATTATAGTTATTATATCCAAGTTGTCTGTCTGGAACACAGCATTGGGTTAACGTCAATAAACGATAGTTTACAATTAAGAGCCATAGAGTGTCATTCTATAATGTGACATTTCAGCACTTGACAAACGGACAGCGACTCCTAAGCAGCACTTAAAGCACAGCTACGTGCGACAGTGTTAAGTGCATTGTTGGGAAACGCACGTGAAACAATGACGAAAAATCGTAAAATTACTCGTAGAAAACGCTCTTAAGCGATAAGATCAATCGTTATTGGGAAACGGGCCCAGGATGCACTTTCTGTCTTGGTCTTAAGGAGGAGCGCTTCACCGACATGATAAATATATCTATAGAATGCCTTTTGTGTTTTTTTATTTTAATTTTATTTTTTTTACTATTACTATTTGAAAACAAAATAACTCAAAACTCTTTCATTATGTAATCCTAAAGATGCATTTCTCTCTAAAGGCACGTACAATGAGGAGATGGCAAGTTTCTCAAATTCATTTTAGCAACATTGACTCAGAAGACAAATATCCCGCCTCTATTTTTCCTTTTTGTTTGTTTGTTTGTTTATTTATTGTTTGTTTGTTCTTTGGCCGCTGTGCTAAAATTGTGTTTGCATTCAATAGCATAAGGCAGCATTTTTGTGCCACGCTGAAAAATAACCGAATAAATAAGATTAACGTCATAATATTTTAAGAATAAAGTCATAATTACGATAATACAAATTATGTTATATTGTGAAGTTTAAAAAGAAAGTCTGTGGCAATCATAATTCTTTAAACTTGTTTAACTAACTTTGATTGATCGATTCATTAGAAATTTGTTTGAATTAAATTGTTCAGATTTTATTATTTTATTTAAATTGTAACTGTGAATATATTTGGACACTCCATGTTAGTCACTGAATAGACTTTTCATTAACAATTTCATTTCACTATGATGTACTGACAGTATAGTTTTATATAATCCGTGTGCATTGCTTATCCTAAAGATTTCCCAATTGATTTTCAATTTTACTAAATGCTGTCTTAGTTTTTCTTGATTCCTGACACACAACCAGAAGCAACCTGACCAGAGTTTCCACTTCACTGAAAAGGCCACGGACTTCCACTGACAAACCTTTAAGAATGTTTGCTGCCTCCAAACTGGATCCAAATTGGTAGTTATGCCAAAACATTGGTAACTGAACTGATCTCAGGATACTCACAACACACTGAATCAGTTTGTCCAGTGAGCAGAGTGTCCTCTAGTTTCTGTAAGGTCAGCAGATCTTCCTGATGAAAACCACATCAAGCACCTGATAAAACTCAACTCTGTAATACTCTGTTGCAGTTTTTGGCTTGTATGTGCTTGCATCTGTGCTAAAACGCTTAGGAAGTCGCCTTGGTTCTGGGACTTTGATAGACTCTAGATTTAGAGAATCCACAATCACATTTGCTTGCTCAAAAAGACTTTGAAAGGCATCTTCATCTCTTTTGTCTTTCAAGACAGACTGAACACAAGAAATGGCAGTTTCCTGAGCATACACAGTTGTTGCATGGCAGTGGGAATGGCTTTTAGCATGGGCTGTAAACTTTTCAACTGCCTTTCTCCAGTTTCTAAAACCAGTACTCACAAAGACAGGATCCATCTTAGAGACAAGCATTGTCTTCTTTGAGAGGACTTTTGCACAATAAAAGCATAAAACCCCTTTTAATGTGGTACAGTAATGCATTCATAGGAATATCTGAAACATGTTTGCTGAAAGTGTTGCACATAGTTTGCTCTCGTCTGTACTTTTATAAACTTGGGATCAGGATGTGCAGGATTTAAGCAAGTGATGATTTCTGAATCTTCTCTGTCTCTGTTTTCTGTGCTCAGTTTGTCTCCAACATTAGGTTCATTCTGAAACAGACGTTACAACACTGTTACACACCAAATAGCTCCCTAGTATATTGTGTACAGTAAAGAAAATTGTACATTTAGTTTGTCATATCAAAAACTATTCCCTATCAGAAATGTTTTATTCTTACCTGCTCATCTGAAACTGCAATATATATATATTGAAATACATTTGAAAATTTTTAATTGAGTAATCCTCATTAAATAAAACTCATAAAAAAATCACAGCATACATTTAAAGATGTATAATAATCTGATGATCAAACATTTTTGAACATTTCTCTGTTTTCTCACCCGTTTGTCTGAAAGATCTGCTGTCTGTTGTCTTTTCCCTGTTCCTCACTGTGATGGAGAAAAACAGGAAAGTAAAACCTAACATAACCTAAATGAAGGTTTAGGCATCATTTGCTACATTTAAAAATATTATAACTTGTGTTATTTTTGGTGTGAAATGTGACCTGCATATGTTCTCATTCACGGGATTCGCCCGATAACTAAAAAATAAAAAACATTGAAAGTACCTTTGTCAGCAGAAACAGACAGACACACACACACACACACACACACACACACACACACACACAAACCAAAGAGAAGAGACGTGATAAACCAAGAGAAACGACTGAGAACTGACGAGGAGGTGAGAATCACAGTGTGTTTGAGCGAGGTCTGAATCTGAAAGCGTTGTTCTGCAGGAAGCCGAGGTTTGAACTTTGAAGTGTTCGTGTGATCGAGAACTTCGGGCGTGATGACGTCACACTCGCGCGAGGGTAGAACATGCCGGAGATATACAACGCTGTTAAAAACAGAAATATTAACATGTTACTGTAATGTAATAATGTAATTTTGCTTTTCAAAAAAAAAAAAAAAAATATGGGTTTTGAAAAACATTAAGCATTTTAGGCGAATTCACAGAAAACTTTAACTTTTTTCTTCATTAAGGGCAGAAATGATCAGTGTAATGAGCACCAAATAAATAACACCAGTGGAAATGAACATATAAAATGAATGAGCACGAAAAAAAGTAAGGTCACAAATTATAAATTACATAAAAAAAAAGATGTATTAACTTGGAAATAACTGACAATAGTTGGCTGAAAAGATGAAAGGAACAATAATTTGTAATTTCTGTGATTTCTCATGTGACCAAAGAGGGGCGCTTTCACTCCTCTAGTGTTCTATTATATGAATCATACTTATATAAGCTGTCATTTTATCCCACACCACACCTTTTAGTTTACCCTGAACATGATCCTACGATTTTATAAATTCATCAGCATTGACCTTAGACAGCAGAAAGCAGCGCTTTAGGAGTTTTGATCTGAGCTCTTTGCAAAAGAAAAGATAAGCAGGTAGGATGTAATACTGTCTGTTTTATTTTTAATGATGCCTAATAATATAAAGATAACAAATATATAATAACAAATATTACATAGACTAAATAAAAAGAAGAAAATCCATCAACCAGCTGATATATTTACAGAATTAATCGATTCAAAAATGAAAGTAATTTTTCCCCCCGGTTTTATTTAGACTCTTTTTGTTTGTTTCTTTATGCATATTATCAAAGATGTTAGGATTGATCGGGGCATTGTTGAGGACGTAACAGCAGACAACAGATATTTAATTGATTGATCAAAATTATTGGGATTATATGGACAATGTAGTGGCTGATTTTGTTAAGAACATGTCATATCATCACTAAACTAAACTCTACAGCCTATACAGAAAATCATTACAAGTGATGTCTGACTAACTATAGTTCTCTCCTTAAATAAGAGATTTAAAAACAGATTATTGAGTTACTCCAAATTTTAGAGTCTATATAGAGTGATCGTCAATATAAAAAGAGCAAACAGGAGAAGCGCTGAACACAAAACACATACACATATATTTAATTTTTTGTTCAAATTTATGGCTTGGAACAATTTAGTAGTTGCTGGATATTGATGTAATCTCAACTAAATTCTACACCCCTTGCCTATTATTCACTTTGTTCTCTTTAATTTAAAATTATTCATAATTTGTACCTCTTTGGTCTTGTCCTATGATTTTTAAATATTCTTTTTTTAATTCTCTTTCATGCATCTAGACACGTTAGTGCAAGGGAAAATGTCCAAACAACAAGAAAATAATCAAACGGGTGAGTATATTTGCATGTATATATATATATATATATATATATATATATATATATATATATATATATATATATATATATATATATTATATTTGTCAAATATGGACTTACCTAACCTTTGAGTTAAAGATTTGAAGTAAAAATTTATCTCAACAGTTGGGTTATTTCATATTTGACCCAAAGTTGGACTGTAATATTTCTGCTAAACTTCCAGTTCTTAATTTTATGTATTTATTTATTTATTTTACTTTTATTTTCTCATTTTGTCTCAGAGTTAAGAGCAGTTTTGATCGGAAGGCAATACTCTGGGAAAACATCGGTGATCAACACTATATTGGAAAGCAGTGAAACAGAAGCTGAAGGAGATGAGGATGTGAAGAGAGAGGGGTATATTGATGGCAGGAGAATCAGTCTTGTTGAAACGCCTGGCTGGTGGAAAACCTTCAGTCTGAATGATTTATCCAATATCTCCAAACAGCAGCTGGTCCGCAGGATTTCCATGATTTCACCCGGACCTCACGCAGTTCTGATTGTGATTCGGGCCGATTTTGCATTTACTGACACTGACGGGAGGTTTCTGGAGGACTATGTGGAGCTGCTGGGACCAAATGTCTGGACTTACACCCTCGTCATCTTCACAAGAGGAGATTTAATTAAACCCAAACACATAGAGCAACGTATTCAGGAGGAGGGCTCAGCACTCAGGAGGCTTATTGAAAAATGTGAACATAAATATCATGTTTTTAATAACTCAAACCATCACGATCGAACCCAAGTAAAAGAGCTGTTCAAGAAAATTGAAGGAATTGTCAAGAACAGTAACGGCAAGCACTTTAACATTGACCAGGAAAAATTAAAGAAAGTCAATGAGCAGTGGGAGGAAATTCAGACCAGAGCAAATTCTAGAAAATCCAGAGTACAGAAGGAGCGGTCCAAAGTTCAAGAAAAAGGTAAGACGAAGGTTCAGTAATGGGAGGGGATTGCAATATAACA
Source organism: Carassius gibelio (assembly GCF_023724105.1). NCBI lineage: Eukaryota > Metazoa > Chordata > Actinopteri > Cypriniformes > Cyprinidae > Carassius > Carassius gibelio. Next base: position 1,644,892 of record NC_068381.1, read on the forward strand.
ATAAACAAGTTATCTTTTAAATCTGATTGCACTAATACTGTCAAAAACACACAGGGTTTACATATTAACACGGAATAGTGGAGAGATAAAACGATATGTGTCTGCAAAGTATGTTAGATGTGTGCAAAAGTTCAAAAGTACAAAATTCAAGAAAAAGGTAAGATGAAGGTGCGGTTATGGTAGGGGTGTGCGATATGACAATAAATAAGTTATATTTCACATCTGATTGCTCTAATACTGTCAGAAACACACAGGGTTTACATTTACATTCATGGTTGGAACTGTTGAGAGTTAAAAGGATAATTGCCTGCAAAGTACATCAGATGTGTACAGCTCTTAAAGTGACAGCAGTCTAATTGACTGGCCACCTCTGTACTGTGCAACTTTTTTATTGTTGTTCTCTGTTAACTCGTGATGGAAATCTTTGACCAATGAATTTGTGTCTTTTGCAAATGTTAATGTATGCATATTTTTTTAAATAAAAATATTATTTGTAAATAGTTCAAATTGATTACACCTTGCTATTTTATTGTTCTTCTTTCTTTATATTTATTCTCTTATTGTTCTTCTTTCTTTATATTTATTCTCTTAAATACATTTAAAAACCCATATAGCATAAGTATGTCTGCAAGACGTGTTTTAAAGATTTCTTCATCTGGAAAGCATCTGCTGTGTGCAAACATCTGATAGATGTCTCTAAGATGTCAATTTTACATCATAAATGTCTTAAAGACATCTTCTAAATGTCTATTTGATATCTGATAGGAAATGTCTTGGTTACGTTCGGTAACCCTCGTACCCTGAAGGAGAGAACAGAGATATCATGTCAGTGACCAAAGAATTGGGATATCTCCTCGAGAGACCAATCCACTTCGAGTTAATTTAGGTTTTCGCTGAGGGGCCGAGCCGGCGACCCAGCCGTTCAGCGGCGGTACAGCAACCGTGGCAATGGGAAATGATGTCTCTGTTCCCTCCTTCAGGTATATGGAGGGTTACCATATCTAACTGAGATGTTCCCTTTCAGTCGGTCACTCTCAAAGTCTCGTCGGTTAGCGACGAATTGGGATCCCTACCAAATCGCCATGGGTGCTGCCCCTTCCAGTGCTCTGTGCGAGCCACCTGCATCCCTCGAAACATGTATTTCCACTCCCCATTATCAAGGCACTACGTCACTAAGTGAGAATGGATAACACTAGAAAACCTACCCATTCCACTCAGAACAGGGATGCTACAGAAGCCTCATCCTTCCAGAAGGAGTTTCCAGGAGCAAATACACATATAGCATCCCTTTAGGTGTATATGAAGAAACCCTCTTGGGAAGGCAGAAGTCTGCCGGAGAAACACAGGCTCTAAGGTTATACCGTGGACAATACACATACGAATACTGCTTGGGCCTCAATATGGAACCCAGCCTTCTGCCGTATCCAGCTGCCTAGGATGATGAAGGACCTCAAAAGGGGAAACAGTACGGACACTCTGGAGCAGTTTTAGCAAGCCAACACTAACCGGGGCCTCTCGGGACACTACCTGTTTTAGGTAAAAACACAGGAGGATACCAGCTCTACATGGACCCTATAGAAACTAGTGAAGTCCACAGCTCTACAAATATCTGTCAGCAAGGCGCCACAAGCCAACACCCAGGAGGATGCAACACTTCTAGTTGAGTGATAAGACATCCTTTGCTTTGAGACGGTATTCACCTTCTGCCAGCCTTCATAACAGACAAAGAGCTAGTCTGAGGTCCTGAAGCTTTGTGTCCAGTCTACGTAGCATTTCAGTGCTTGGATGGGACAGAGCAAAGCCAGGGTCGGGTCTGCCTTCTCCAGGGGCAGCGCTTGCAGGTTCACCACTTGGTCTTTGAAGGGTGTAGTCAACCTTTAGCAAAAAGTAGTATACTTCAAGTTTATTTTATTAAGTTTACATCATTTTTTTTGAACTTTTTAAGTAAAGTTTATGTATACTTTTAAGTATACTTTATGTAGCAAGTATACAAAGTGTTCTAGTGTTCTAGTAGTATACTTGTAAGTGTACTGTTTTAATACTTCTTGGGACTAAATCGGCCCACTTTCTAGTATATAAAATATACTTTTAAATATACTTTAAGTATAACAGTAGCAAACTTTGAGTACACAACTAGTTTACCTCTATGTTTGTAGTTTGTACTGCAATTATAATAAAAGTTAACTTGATTTGCTGATAGTTTACTAATTAAATACTTTGTACACGTATACTGCAAGTATACTCATAAGTTTTCTTTAAGTGAAATTTATATCATACTTTAAGACTACTATGTCCCTATTTAGGTTTGAATTTGTATAAATTTTGTTACATGAATATCTGAGCATGCAAAACATACAAAGAAAGAACAGTGTATCTGCTTGTAAACAAAAACATTTCATTCTAGCTTCATGCATTCTTTTTTTAAAACACTTTAATGTGGGGAAGTGAACTTTCTGCTTCGCTAACTGTAGCTGTAACTCAGGTGACATACTTTTGAAGGCTTCATGCAATTCTCTCTCCCGCCTTTAAAATTAGTCCCCTGATCAGACCAAAGTTCGAAGGGTGTTCCTCTACGTGCCGCAAACCTCCTAAATGACATTAGGAAGGAATCAGAGTCAATGCTTGCTAGTATGTCTAAGTAGATTCATCTGGTTGTCAAACACTTCCAAATTATTCCCCATCTTTTCTCCACTCTCCGTCCAATCTTTACTTAGAAGGGCCCAAAGCAATCCATCCCTGTGGAATAAAATGCAGGCTTAAATAATTGATGTTGAGCTACAGGTAAGTCTGACATTTGTGGGATTTTTGGGCTGGCTCTCCATCTCCGACAGTCAGTGCACCGAAACTGGTGATTGCGGATGGCCTCTCTGCCACGCAGAATCCAAAACTTCCTTCTGACTACAGCCAGGACTCTCTCTGGGCCAGGATGTTTCAACTGGTGATCATAATCTTGAATGATGAGCTTGGTAAGGGCATGACTAGGGTCAAGGACAATTGGGTGCTTAGTTGCTATGTCGAGTGCTTCGGCTCGTCGAAGTCTTCCCCCCACTCGAATAACATCCATCTCTTTATCCAGCTCTGGACTCAAGGTGAGTAGTTTACTGTTAGAAGGAAGAGGTTTACCTTGTTTCAGGCATTGGAAGTCATCAAAGAAACTGTCCAGCTGAGATGCTCTCCACTGAAGGATTTCTGCTTGTAGGAAGTCTCCAGCTGTTAGTGGTTCTCCATTTGCCACCCCATGGACACATCATGCAGTAGCTGTAAGTAGTAGTAAACTGGCTGGCATCAGGAATTTCTGCTTTGGAGGTCACTACATTTAGGGCGCAAAATGTTGACTTGCGTAACTCTGAGTCATCTTTCAGACACCTGGCAGCAGGGCTCTTTGGCCAGTGATCAGAGTGCATTAAAATGAACGGGGGTCCATTGCTCCATCTGTTTGGAGTGGCTAGGTCCTCAAGTGATTTTCTCTTTGTTAGATCATCCGCAGGATTCAGAGCAGAGTCCACGTACCTCCAATCCTGTGGATTTGTAGTTTCTTGTATCTCTGCAACCCTGGTGCCAACAAAGACTTTGAACCGACAGGACTCTGACTGCAACCAATTAAGTACTGTGGTGGAATCGGACCACAAGGTAATTCTGTGATATTCAAGTGTAAGTTCTTTCCTTAGCATCTCTGCTAACTGAGCTCCACAGAGTGTGGCACAGAGTTCAAGTCTGGGAACTGACAACTGTTTCTTGGGTGCAACTCGGGAGCGTGCAATTAGGAATACTAACTGTACCTTGCCTTGGCTGTTCTCTGTTCTCAGGTATGAGACTGCACCATAGGCCCTTTCTGATGCATCACAGAACACATGTATCTCTCTCCTTACAGAATCATTGTCCATTTCTGGAGTCACATAGCATCTAGGAAAAGTAATGGAGGAAAGAGACTTAAGTTCAGCCTCCCACTGTAGCCAGCTCGGCAAAAGTTCATCAGGAAATAGAGGATCGTCCCATTCTCTCGGCTTAGCCCACAGTTTCTGAACTAGGATATTCGCTCTGGTCATGTAGGGGGGAATGAAGCCCAATGGGTCATATTGACTGGCGAGAACCCGATATAAATTGCGCATTGTGGGTAGACCATACTCTAAGGGACGTTGCTTGTACCTAAGAGTGTCTGTGGGACAGTGCCAGTGCAGACCCAGAGTGGATTCTGGAACTTCAGTCTCCCTTTGTGACAACCACAGTTCGGTACTGGCAGACTGAGCTTCCTTAGGTAGATGGCTTACTACTCCAGGTTGGTTTGAAGCCCACTGCCGGATGTTAAATCCTCCACTTGCCAGTAGCTTTCTGAGTTGGTCAATCAGCCCTCTGGCCTCATCGGCTGTGTTCAGGCTCTGAAGACAGTTGTCAACATAGAAGCTCCTTTGAATAGTGAATTGCAGGTCATCACCTGACTCCGTGTTGTCTTTCACGTCCCCACTCACCGCTACAGAATGCTCCCTGAATCTTATCAGGACTCCAAGGAGTGACGGACCTAGTACTGGGCCAGGTAGTAGGGACTCATTTAGGTTCATTCCCTCGTACTGGAACGAGCAGTTGAATACCAGTCGATATTTGTCATTGTGCATGACCATATGATGTGGTATGAACCACCGCTCAAGGCTCTGTGGTTGTTTGTCTGGATCAAGTTTGGCCACATAACCTTCCTCCAACAATTTCTTGATCTCCGCAGAATAGGTAGCTGCTCGTTCTGGGTCTTTCAAGAGATGCCTTTCAGTTCTATGAAGGAGTGGCATTACTGCTTCTTCGGAGGCGTTAAGACAAGCCATACTGGATTTACGCAACAGTGGGGTGGCATACCTCTGAATGCCATTTACGTCAACTCTCACAGTTCCTTTGTTCAGGATTTCAAGGGCCGCCTGATCCTCTCTGGAGCGAGTGACCTGTTTCTCATTACGATAGGGGATAATGTCCAGTTCCCATAGCTTTGTGACATTTCTCATCAGCTCTGTATGCTTGGGTGACAAAGAGGTGAAAAGGACCTGCTGAGGATGAAGAGGATTCAGAAGAAGCTTCACTGGGCCCTGTAGTGTCCAACCCAGTCTTGTTTTGATGGCGGCTGGCCTCCAGGTGGTCCCAGGTTAACTGGCTCGATTGGAGTGATTAGATAAGGCTGATCAGCAACAATCAGCAAGAGCGGGTGAATCTTCTCAAAGGACTGGATAGGAAGTCCCTTTAGGTGTTTGTACTTACTTACAAGGGCCTCCATAGGATAGGATTGTTTAGCTAACCCCAGGTGGTCAGCTGTGAAGGCTTGCTTGATATGGTATGTCTTATGTGGTTGCGCCACTGGAGAGATGCTGAATGAAACCTTTGAGCCTTGCAGTTGCGACACTTTCTGATGGATGGTTCTAATGGATAGCTTCTCCTCATCCCCTTTCAGATTCAGTTTCTGGGCTGTAGCAAACAATAAGATGGTGCGTTCTGATCCATCGTCTAGGATAGCATAAGTGTCCAAGGTGCGGTTTTTATATTTCAGCAGAACTCTGACTACCTTGAGCAGAACCCGGCTATCTGTTCCAGGTTTGTCCAGGTATAAAGTTTCCACAGTGGAACTTGATGCTGGGGAATTATCTTTGACTGACTTGTAATTGATGTCATGGAGTATCAGCAAATGTTTCCCTTTACACTTGTTACAGGGTTTCTTCAGGTTGCACTGTGCAGATAAATGTGACCTTCCACACTTCCAACAGCGTTTGTTAGTCTGAATTCATTGCTTCACTTGTTCGGTCGTGAGCTGCTGGAAGTTGACACACTGACTAAGGAAATGGTCTGCATTCTCACAATAGGGACAATAGGCTTTAATTTTCACCTTGTTCTCTGGCAAAGTGGCAGGTTTGATTGGGGAGGAAGTTGTATTTGTGGCAGGGCTGCCTGCTCCATGCAGTACAGTAGCTGGTCTTGACCTTAGCTCTTTGTGTATATCAGACCTTTGCTTTGGCCAACCTTTCATCTGAATGTTTCCCACCACATCACTACTTTGACACCATGATTCAGCTTGCAACCATTTTGAGAACTCTGGAAGTGTAAAGCTTGAGGATTGACTAGGCAGCATTTGTCTCCTGAAAGCAGCTTCAGGCGAGCAAACTCGCTTGGATCTTTATGCACGAGGTAGGGTATACTGGGCTTAGGACCACGGTATTCTGCAGCTGACTCCTTTAGCTGAATGGAAGGCTGCTCTGCCCAAGAAGGCTTGGGTTTCTGAGTAGGTAGGGGCACTGAGTGATGGTACATATCGATCATTGATCTCGGCGCAGGCACGTAGCCGCTCTGGAATCGGTCAAATGGCCCATAAACTCGGTCAGCAGCATATTGTTGGTCAGGGTATTCATAATGCACAGATGGTGGCTCTTTATAAGGCTTTGCTGGTCTGGGTGGTGATCTGCTAGGGGTGCCATGCTTTGATGCAACTTCTTCTTTCATTAGCTGTAACTGACCCATCATTTTGTCAATCAAAACCATCATGCTTTGTGGCTCAGTCAGGGAGGCTCTCTGCTGCTGAGGTGGGTAACTTGGGTCATTAGCACCATGACTCACAATATAATGTGAATAATGTGGAGTCCTAACTGGCAGTGAATAAGGATCAGGGGAACCCACACATGAAGGAGAAGCATGCAAGTCAAGCGAAGCACCCTTTCCATACAAGGTAGGTTGAGCACTGGTACTTATTTGAACCTTGAGTGGACTGTAGGGGGCATACTGGTCATTAGCGGTCTGCTCATGGAAGGGAGTAGAAGCTTCGGGTAGCTTTCTAGTAGCAGTCCGATACTGGGAGGCTCCGAAGGACTGAGCTCTTGAATCTGGAAGGCAGGGATATGAAGTTGACTCTGATGATGGGTTTGCTTCTTTAGGTGGGGTACGATGTACCATCTGTTGTGTACCTCCTCTGCTCTCACTGAATTCCTGGTTTTGTCTGTGCTCATACCGTGCTGTGCTTAAAGTATAAGGATGTTTGTTACGTGGCTGATAACCTCCATAGTTCACTTCAAAATCATCAAAGCAGGCAGGGTGACGTGTCTGGCGTTTTGGCCGTACGGCCTCTGGAACAGTTCCTCTCTGATGCTCATCAACCATGCTGTCACTGTAGCAAATCACATCCGGCTCGAAGGACCACAATGTTCCGAAGAGACAGGATTAAACTAGTTAACTGGTAATATGTTGCATTCGCTACAGGATGTCAGTCATGACTCAGGGAGACAGTATCAGGTTGATGTAGGTTTACTTGGATGTTTAGGAGTCAGAATCAGCAATCAGCACGGTATGGCATACAGGTATTTCTTTCTGTGGTTCCAATCTATACAATTAGATATATATGGATGTGGTTCTAAAATGAACAGAAAGAAGGAATAATTACTAACTGTAATATTATCATCCCAAATAGTACAGCATTATGCTCACACACTAAGACATTAGAACAATATTAAACTAACATTAGGATTATATATATTAGCAACAGAACATTAATCCGCTTTATGAAGTAGTCAACTGCAGCCATTGATTACGATTACAGAATGAATAGTCACCGTGAATAATCGCTTAATGCTTGACAAACTTCGTACAAATGATGTCTTTCACTACCAGTCAAGATTAGCTTAGCATTAGGATGAATCGTCACATATCACGGCATTAAACAGTGACTAGACACAATCAACAAAAAGTAACATCAATAATAAACAGTGCACTTACATATCGTCATTGACGCACACCAACTAAAACCACTCAGGAATAATCAGAACAGGTGAATTTAGCAGGAATCAAGCGCTAACAGTCCACATCTGACCGGAGCTTAAGGTAATTTCCTCATAACGCAATCGCAGCTACGGCTGATGCAACACTTGCAATGAACGTAAGTGAGGGTATACTGCCACATACTGGACATAGTAGGTAATGCTTCTGAATTAACTATATACATACTTGATTCCTTGAGGGCCTTTTGTACAGTTACAAAACAAAAGTTGATAGATGCAGTCTACGCACACTTTAACTACACAGAAATCCTTGCAAAATTCCAATCAGACAACGAATGAGGAGATTTTGCTCAAGAGCAATGGATGACATGGCTGAGAAGAAAATATTTAAAGGGACAAAAAGTAACTTTTTAGGTATTTTATTATCTAAAATCAATATTTTTATTCATAAATATGCCCTCAATGGTGTACAAATACCTATGCCAATGTTTAAACTAATCCTCGTAAATGAAGAATTTATTATCTTTATATACATGGGACGGGTAGGTCGACGGAGGCTTCCATGTAGTTCTGCCATCTTGCAAAACTATAATAGCAGAGGGGGGGACAAAAAGTACTAAGCCAACGCGTTTCCACAACGCGTTTTCGGTCAGAGCCAGAAACGCAGGTGCAGAGCAGTGAGAGACGCTTGAAACTGCACCGGCAAGTTTAAAAGTCTGGATTGCATTCTTATTATGGACCATACATATGCCGCGCCACAGGAGAAGAAAACATAGTCGCCAGAACAGTCAAAAATAGAACGTAAAAGGAAACGTGACCGTAGATTACAGAAAACAAGAGTTAATGTCGGGGAAGCTTTTTCTAGGTGGAAAGAGCTAATAACTCTTAATTACATAACTACTAATTACAATATTTCATGTTTTCCACAGTCAGTAATTCATACTGTAACATTCGTTTGTTAGTTGTCATGTTGCAGTTTGTTTGAAATAACACACCTGTTCACCTGAAGGAAAACTCGACAAAGTGCTATTAGAAGACATCCTGTCAAAGCTTTTTGGTACATATCGCCTACCGTAGATGCAACGCGCATTTGAAAAAGCGAGGCGCTGGAGAGCAAAATTAGTTTGAATGCAAAATACAATTTCACCACTAGATGGGAGTAATTCCTACTTACTGTCCCTTTAAGTGTAGGTATTATTTTGGTTTTTATGACCTACATGTACATTTTACCAGTTGTTACCTACAGTTTATACAAACATTATGGTCATCGACCAGTGATTGATATCTCAAACATAATAATAGCGGTTAGACGTTGGATTTTGGTTGAAAATGAAAATCGGGTTGACGTCTAAATCCAACGACGTCAAGCTCCAATGTTGGGCAGATGCTGAATTTTGGCTGGAATAACCCCCCCCCCCCCCCCAAAAAAAAACAAAAACATAAAAAAAGGTGAAATGCATGGCAGTACACATATTACCACCATCACTTATTACTAACGAGTTTGACTTTATTTCTGTCAGATGTCTACAGAAGTTATTTTTGAGAATTAACAGAGGGTTAGATGTTGATGTTTTATTTGAAAATATTTGGTCACCATAATTGTGATCAGTGTTTGCTTTAGTTGGGTAGTTTGACTTGTGGCTTAGTAAGTTTGTGGTTCCTGTAATAGTGTTTACCAAAACACATAATTTGTTATAAAAGGAGCCATAAACAAAGATAAGGTGATATAGTTTTCATCATCATTAAGAAAAATGATTGAGAAAATTATATTTATCGTCATTGACCCAAAGGGGTTATTTATTATTAATGAACAATATTCAAGAGACAATACTTTCTTCCCTCAGATCAGACATTCTGAATTTTTATTTTTAAATACATTTTGGAAGAAAACGTTTTCGAGACACATAGATAATCATCAATAATCAGTATATGAATATCAACAATGGTGACATGCTCCATGCAGCAATGCATGCTGGGAGCCACTATAGTATAAAACACATGGCTCCCAGCATGCATTGCTGCATGAAGCATTTAACTGATTGTTATAATACTTCTGGATCTCATGTGGCAGAAACGCAGGGTTTGTACTATGAATGTACTAATGGAACAACATAATTGTTAGATTAAAAAACATCAGCAAATCAGGTTATTTCATTATGATTATAAAACCATTAACAGGTAACAACCATCACTTGATCTCATGTCACTTTAGCTTTCTTTGATGCTGCAAATGTCCTCGACAAACATACTGTCACAGCAGCCACAATAGCCAAAACATATAATAAGTGTTAAGAGCTCAACTAATGGAAACACTAATCACTGTTATGGTGTTTAACTGTTATATGTTATGGAAATTAAACACATTAGAGATAAACCCCTATTAATTTTCAATAAGAGCTTTTGTAGATGTCTAACATAAAGTCAGTCTGGTTAGTAATACGTGAAGCTGGTTATGCTGTTTGTGGAGTTGTTTAATCCTCCTATGCTGATATCTTGAGATATTTAATGTGCTGCCATGCATTTCCCCCATTGTTGCAGTGTGGTGCTTATTCCAACCAAAATTCAACATCTGTCTGATGTCGGAGTTTGACGTCACACAAAGTTGGGTTTAGACGTCAACCGACTTTAATTTTCAACCAAAATATCACGTCTGACTGATGTTGGATTAGTTGGAGTCCAACGTCTTCCTGACGTCACATTGATGCACTGTGCCTGCTGGGTGGTGTTTCTTTGTCTTCTTCACTTGTGTATTTTTGAAAATTTTGTACAGAAGATGCATACTAGCACCCTCTATCATAAAACAATGAAAACACAGATTCTAGGAGTATAGCTCAAATATATTTAGACTTTTTGTAAGTGTAAGTCAAGTATACTTAAACGTAATTTTAAGTATCTTTCTGAGAAGTACATATAGAGAATTTTTTAGAAGTACATAATAAAAAAGAAGCCTATTTTTAGTTTAAAAGAAGTATACTAACAGCACACTTGAATAAACTTCTTTTTCGTAAGGGAAGTCAAGTCACCATTATTTATATAACACTTTAAACAAAATACATTGCGTCAAAACAACTGAACAACATTCATTAGGAAAACAGTGTGTCAATTATGCCAAATGATAGTTAAAGGCAGTTCATCATTGAATTCAGTGATGTCATCTCTGTTCAGTTAAAAAGTGTCTGTGCATTTATTTGCAATCAAGTCAACGATATCGCTGTAGATGAAGTGACCCCAACTAAGCAAGCCAGAGGTGACAGTGACAAGGAACCGAAACTCCATCGGTAACAGAATGGAGAAAAAAACCTTGGGAGAAACCAGGCTCAGTTGGGGGGCCAGTTCTCCTCTGACCAGACGAAACCAGTAGTTTAATTCCAGGCTGCAGCAAAGTCAGATTGTGACTGTGAAATTTTCTTACTGCGGTTGTTTGATGAACTTGTGAAAATCTGGAGCGAGAGAGAGGAGAGGAGAAAAGAAAACAGTGATAGGTTTGAAAGAAACGCTAATTACAAGCTAACAAGTGCTAACGCTTTGCCAACCTGTTTAATGTAACCTGTTTAATGTGTAGTGGGAACCTTGGGTACATAGCCTTATCTGGGAGTCTGCCCAGACTCTAGGCATGAATCATTGACCAAAAATGTGTGCAGGTCCCCTACCCTCTTGATGGAGGCCAGTGCAAGTAGGAGCAGAGTTTTCAATGAAAGAAACTTTAGCTCAACTGAATGTAGTATCCAAATTCCTAAGCATATCCAAATCCGCAGAACAACTTGATGATGTGACAGAAAATATGGACTCTCTCTTTTTGTATCATTTTAAATACAGTTGCTCCTTTACACTTAAGGAAGGTTAAGGAAGGTTAAGTTGGACACTGTGGTATAATGAGCATACTCACACCCTAATGACAGCAGCCCGGAAAATGGAGCACAGCTGCAGGAAAACAAAACTAAAGGTATTTTGTATTGCTTGATGGGAATGAAACCTATCCTACAGAAAAGCATTAAAAACTGCTAGATCTAATTACTTTTGTCTCGTTTAGAAGAAAACAAACATAACCCCAGGTATTTATTCAATATAGTGGCTAAATTAACGAAAAATTTCCAAACATCACAGCAATAATGACTTTATGAACTACTTTACTTCTAAGATCGACACTATTAGAGATAAAATTGTAACCATGCAGCCATCAGCTGCAGTATCTAATCGGACAGTGCACTATATATCCCCCGAGGAACAGTTCCACTCATTATCTACTATAGGAGAGGAAGAATTGTATAAACTCTATTCCATCTAAGCTCCTAAAAGAGGTGCTTCCAGAAGTCAGAGATCCTCTTCTGACTATTATTAATTCCTCACTGTCATTAGAATATTTCCCCAAAACCTTCAAACAAGCTGTTATTAAGCCTCTCATAAATAAAACACAAAATGACCTCAAAGAACTAGTTAATTATAGACCGATCTTGAATCTCCCTTTTCTCTCCAAGATACTAGAAAAGGTTATATCCTCACAATTATATTTCTTCTTAGAGAAAAAATGGTATATGTGAGGATTTTAAGTCAAGATTTAGACCATATCATAGTACTGAGACTGCTCTCCTTAGAGTTACAAATGAACTGCTTTTATCATCTGATCGTGGTTGTATCTCTCTATTAGTGCTATTGGATCTCAGTGCTGCATTTGACACTATTGACCACAAACGTTTTTTGCATAGACTAGAACACTTTGTTGGCATTAATGGAAGTGCATTAGCATAGTTTAAATCATACTTATATGACTGCCATCAATTCGAAGCAGTGAATGATGAGGTATCATATCGATCACAAATACAGCATGGAGTACCTCAAGGCTCAGTATTAGGGCCGTTACTCTTCACACTTTACATGTTACACCTGGGAGATATCATCATCGGTGTTAGCTTTCAGTGCTGATGATACTCAGCTCCATATTTCTGTGAAGCTTGGAGAAACATACCAATTTGAAAAGCTACCGGAATGCATAGTCGATATAAAAAACTGAATGACAAGTAACTTCTTGCTGCTACATTCTGAAAAAAACTGAGGTTTTAATCATAGGACCTCAAAACTCTGTAACTCTGTAATAACCTTGAACACTTTCTAAGACTTGCCGCGGCAGCTGTGTTACATTGCATCCTTTGCCAAATGTTCCCACATTCATAGAACAAATGTAAGTGAGATCTTTTTGGAGAAGCAATCAGGTATACCTGAGCGGCTTCGTAACGCCAAATCAGCTGGTTTGTCAGGGGATGGAGTCGCCATTGTCCTGGGAGCATTGCTCGAGACAGCTTGTTGGCTGCACGGTTGAGCAGGCCTGGAATGTGAACAGCACAAAGTGACCTCAAAACCAAAGGAGGAGGTGGCAGGCAAGTTGTGACATGCGATGGGAGTGCAATCCACCTTGTTGGTTAATGTACGCAATGGTCACTGTGTTGTCCATTCAGACCAGCATGTTCTTGCCTCGTAAATGACCTCTGAAATGATTCAAGGCAAGTCACACTGCTAACAACTCCAAGCCATTGATTTGCCTGTGCAGCTGAGGGCCCGTCCAAACTCCTGAGTCTGCACCAGCCGGTGGTGGAGTCATCTGTGTAAACCACAGTATGCCTGGAGACCTGCTCTAGGGGCACCCTTGTGTTTTGAGGAACACAAAATCATATGTAACAGGCAGACTGGTGTAAGTGCCACTGCGGCAACCATATGCCCTATGAGCCTCTGAAAAAGTTTCAGTGGGACCACTGTCCTGCCCTTGAACACATGCAAGCAGGCTAGCACTGACCGTGCATGTTCCTCAGTGAGGCATGCTGTGTGTTTGAACGAATTCAACTCCATACCGAGAAAAGAGATCCTCTGCATCGGGGAGATTTTGCTCTTTTCCTTGTTGACCCGAAGGCCCAACAGGCTGTGGTGCCGGAGCACCAGGTCCCTGTGCTCGCACATCTGATCTTGAGACTGTGCTAGAATGCAAACACCCTGCTCTCTGAGGGGAATAAGAGCCACCTCTGTGAAGACACGGGGAGGGACAGGCCGAAGGGCAAGACCTTGTACTGATATGCCCATCCTTCGAATGCAAACTGCAGAAAAGTTCTGTGGTGTGAAAGGATCGACACATGGAAGTATGCGTCCTTCAGATTGATCACTGCAAACCAATCTCGTGGACGAACTAAGATGCATTTCTGCATCAACATCTTGAAAGGTAGCTGATGAGCGGCCCTGTTCAAAACTCCCCAATCCAAGATTGGCCGTAACCCACTGCCTTTCTTGGGTATAATGAAGAAAGGGCTGTAAAACCCGTCCTCATATTGGCTGGAGGGACCAGCTCTATTGCGTTCTTCGACAGCTCATCTCTGCCCACAGGACAGGGGCATCAGCTACTTTTTCTTTAGTGAAGCGGACACCGCTGTACTTGGGGGAGTACCGGGTGAACTGAATTGCATAGCTGATGCTGATGGTCTGCAGAAGCCTGCAAGATGGGCTGAGTAGCTCTGACCAGGCACTTAGAAACTTTACAAGCAGGACTAGTAGAACCACAGCCATACCCGCACAGGGCACCGAGGTGGAACACAGGGACCCAACTTGGGTATTCTGTGAGCAGGCCGGAGTGTGGCCGTGAGGCCAATGGTGGGATAAAAGGAAACAAAAGATTCTCCACCCGGCCCTCCTCAGGGGGAGGGAGTGGTGTGTTTTGCCATCCCCCAAAGAGCAGATCCCTCCATCTCTGGGTCTCCTGTCTCAAGGCCTCTTGCTTTTCCGTTTGCCGCCAAGTTTCGCAGGGGTCTGGACAAGTGGGACAGCCTGCCTGTTTCCCGTTTCCACGGCGCTGCTTTACTGGAGGCTGCTGCAGTGCAGGAGTGGGGGCAGATTGCAGGGGCCTGGGGAGGATGTGTCTGATCGTCTCTGTCTGTGCCTGGGCAGTCGAGAACCGCTGGGCAAAGGTCTCGACCGCGTCGCTGAAGAGGCCGGTCTAGGGCACAAGGGTATTGAGGAACCAAACCTTGTCTGTGTCCCTCATGTCTCCCAGACACAGCCAGAGATGGTGCTCCTGGACCGCAAGAGTGGATATCGCATGACCCAGAGAACTCTTGATCTTTGTCACTTGGAGTGCGAGGTAAGTGATGGTTCAGAGTTATTTTCAGAACTTATGGTTTGTGACCACCCATGTGCAGGTCCTTCAATGCCTTGGCCTGGTGCACCTGCTGTAACATCATAGCTTGTAAGGCAGAAGCAGCTTCCATCAACCCACATAGGCACTGCCGATTAAACTAGACAAATGCCTACAGAAGGAAGCACTGGGTTTCCATGCCAGGAGGAGGTGGACTTAGGACACAATTGCATTGTTACCACCTGCTCCACCAGCGGGATCACCAAATACCCCTTCGCTGCACTGCAGACGAGGGTGGTGAGGGAGAAGGAGCCCACCAGCCAGTTTCTGGCTGTCCACCACTTGGTAAGCTCATCATGCACTTCCAGGAAGAAAGGCACTGGGGCAAGATGCTGAGAACCAGCGTGAGCCACCCCGAGAAACCAATCTTCCAGCCTCGAGGGCTCGGGATGTGGTGGAGGATTTCCACTTGAGCTCTACCCTCTCTGCGGCCTGGGAAAGCATAGCTGCCATCTCCAGATCTGATTCAGGCTTTACCACCATCCTGGAGGGTGCAGCACGGCCGAATCTTCATCCGACAGCTCTCCCTCCTATGCTGAGATTGAAATCTGATTGGGAGGAGGTCTACTGGATACTGCTGGTACACTCTTTGAAGATGGCCTAGCACATTCCATGGGTTGCTCAACTGGATCGGAGGAGCAAGAGGAGCAATGGTGCCCAGAGTGTTGGTTCCTTGCATGGTGTGCCACCACTATAATCCTCAAACCACCCACACTACTTCTGGAAGTGGTTCTCATCTGACTGTCAGAATGAGCCCCAGATCGTGGCAGAGGCTACAGGACTAAGCCCCCCTGCAGGTAGAGGAGCCTGGTTTCGCATCATTGGGTTAAAATAAGCCACAGTTGGGGAGGTGCTATGTAGGGCTGGGTACCGAACTTCGATGCCTTTATGGTATCGAACAAAAAACTTTGATACTATGAGCATCGGAAAATTATTTATCTTTCAGTGCCAAATTTCGGTTCCAAAACCCAAGCGGCCGTTTTTCTTTTTTTTTCTTTTTTTTTTCTTTTTTTGCTAAGTGGCTGTGTCTGTGTGAGCTTGTAGCATACGTGCATGATAGGACCCAAACTCGCCGTGATTGGCTGTCCACCACCACATGACGTGACGGGACGGGATGGGGAGGATTTCTGAAAAAACTCGCAGTCACACAACACAACTGTAGTTGTTTTTTCTCAAAACGTTTCCGGCTACACTTTATTAAAGTCATGCCGAGTCAGCAATGTGCAACATATGCAATAATAGTATTGCAACCAAAGCCGGTGTTAATGATGCATTTGTTTGGATGAGTGTTTTGCCCTCCCTCCCTGTTTAGTTTGGTTTACTCTATTGCGTATATTGAAACGCCCCCTTTCACGTCATCTAAAAAACAGAGAGAGCGAGAGAGAGAGACAGATTTTTCCGGTACAGCGAATTTCGATACTCGAAAGATGAATTCATTCTCTGTACACGCATTGTCTGAAATGCTGCTCACAGCCCGTGCTTTGAATGAGTGAGCGCAAGCTCCGAACACGCGTGAATTGTTTAAAACGCTTGAATCAGCAATATTTAGAAACAAATGCAAATGATCGGATATGATCCGTTTCACCCCTTCAAGCGAAGCAAGTGAAGTTAGGAATTTTACATCACTATTCACGATAGCCCATCGGACTGGAAAACACAATAGCACCAGGAGTTGGGGCTAACGATTTTGCGAGCCCTGCACCTCAGATCTATTTGTGAAACACTGGTTTCCACACTGGTTTCGTTTAAACAAAATAAATGATTATTTTAAAACATTGACTCAAAAGAATTATGGGTTCACTAATCTGATCATGAACTTTCATTACTGAGTCAAAGATTAGCTATTATTGAACATCTCGAATGAATAAAGACTTCAAGTTCATCTGTAAAGCACATAAAGCTATTGTTTGAGTCTATTTCATGCATGATTCGCATGGATCTGCTAACTGAATGCAAAGTGTGAGTTCTAGGAGAATGTTTGTGTCTTGATGAGCATGTATCGCTCACTAGAAGTCGCTAAATGAACAGCTGTTGTTTTGTTTTTTTCAACGGAGGATCAGTTGCCCTATTGGTTAAAATCCCCTAACTGTTTACTTAAATATAAAATTAATAAATGACATAAAAACAGGGGTGTTTGCGTTATGATGGGGTGGGCTGCTGTGGGCCAGAAAGCCTGGGCAACTTTTTGGTCCCAGTCCGCCGCTGAATAGCACACCCCTATCCAAAAAGCACAACCTGTTGTATTAATAATGTTAAGTGTGAAGTGTTACCAGAATTTGTTTTAATTAAGGTGAAAAATAAAAGTTTTGTGTTTAGTGTATTTGTGCTGATGTTGAAATGGATTTCAAAACATATGGTATCGAAAAAAGTATCGTTAGGAACCGGTATCGAAACTGAGGTATCGAAATTGGCACCGGATCGAAAGATTTTGAACAATACCCAGCCCTAGTGCTATGTTAACCTATAGTTGGGTTACTTGTTGTTGTTTTTTAACACAACATTTTTAGTGAGATTAAACTAAAATTATTGCCTTTTAAATACATACAAATCAGAGAACGTGTATCATGTATTATTGTGGGTGAAATTACTCTAGAAAAATTTTGCTGTATTCAACTGCGCATGCCCAGTAGAGCCAACGTATACCTTCTAGCCTTAACCGCGTGCATGCGTCATATCCAGAGCTTAGCGTGTGTGTGTGCTGTGCCAAGGCATTAGTCATTTACATCTTTGAGCAAAGACATAATGTCAGCAAACAGCAGCATTTTTAAAGTAAATAAAATTTAAATAAAGTACATAATTTGACCCTACAGCTCCACACTCAGTCCAAGAGAACCAGTGTCCTTTAGAGTTTAGCTCCCTAATTATACACACTTGAACCAGCTAATCAAACTCTTACTAGACACACTAGAAGCTTCCAGATATGTGTGTTACAGCCAGTTGGAGCTAAACTTTTCAGGGCATTGGCCCTCCAGGATCTAGTTTGGAGACCCCTGTCCAACAGAGTTGTTACTTTGCACATGCTTCTTGATAATAATAAAAATAAAAATGTAAAGTAATTTTCTTAGAATAGGATATATGCTCTCTCTCACATCAATAATTGCATGCATTGGCTCTATTGAAGCGATATCCAAATTCGTCGGTCACTGACGTGACATTGAGAGTGACCGACTGAAAGGGAACATCTGTATTGCAGATGAGCAAACACTGTAAAAAATAACTGATGCAGACGTGTGTTTTCAGGGTTCTATAATTGTTACCTACTTTAAATAAAAAATAAATAAATCCTTTACTCTAAAAATTGGCCCAATGTTCAAGAACTGGCTTTGAATGGTAGGGGTAAACATGCAAATAGGATCTTTTAGTTTCTCATCTCAACTGTCCTTTTATTTCAGCGTATGTGCATCATCTTCAGGAGATCAGAGTTGTTTTGCTGGGATGGGTTCTGGGTGGAAAGAGTTCAGCTGGAAACACCATCTTGAACCGGGATGAATTTGCCACAGGAGGAAGAACCGGAGAGGGTAAGAGAGGATTTGGAGATGTAGATGGAAGGAAGATGACGGTTTTGGACACTCCAGGCTGGTGGAAGTACTTTGCATCGGAACTCAACCCAGATTTCATTAGATCTGCGATCTTAGGAAGTGTTTTAGAGTGTAAGAAGTTCCCTCATTCCATGCTGCTCGTGATCCCAGCAGATACATCATTTCAGGAAGAACAAAAGAGGATCACTGAGCAAAATATGTCAATCCTGGGAGATGACGTCTGGAGACACACTATAGTTCTGTTTACCTGGGGTGACAGATTTAAAGATATCTCAATCGAGCAGCACATTGAGAGTGAAGGTGAAGCTCTTCAGTGGCTGATTGAGAAATGTGGAAACAGATATCACGTCTTTGACAACACAGACAAGAACAATCGAGATCAAGTCACAGAGCTGCTGCAGAAGATTGATGAGATGGCAGCAGAAAACAGTCTGTTTTGCTTCAACACGAGGAAAAACTGTGATGAGAAAAGCTGTCCGAAAACTGACAAACAGGAGGATCTGAACATGGAGATCAGACTGAAGGATATCTGTCAGTATCTGGATGAAGGGTTTGAGAGAAAAACTGAAGAGATAAAAAGGAAGACAGAAAAGTTATGCACGGATATCATGGAAGAATGTCTAAACTGGGATGAATGTGGCAGTATGAATAATCCTCTTAACTGTAAGTTTTCACTCACTTTCACGTTCTCTCATTTGTATAGATTAAAATGTTCAACTCTATTTTTCATTTGTAGTTCAGAATAAACCTCCTCATGCCCTAAAAGAAGTGATTATTCCACTTGAGGACAACAGTAAGTGAGATTTTTTAATTATGTTTTAAAATAACTACACACACACAAAAAACAAAAAACAAAAAAAAAAACATTAAAACCAAAAGTGGATATTCAGGATTTCCATCAGTTTGTGGTGAGAATTATTCTGTGGTGTGAGCAGTGATGACATGTCTTTCAGTTCCTGAGCCGATTACAGCACTTCTGCAGAGAGAGTTCAACAGATGGGAAAGTATAATAATAGATGGTGTTCAGGAAAGTTTGCAGGATATAAAATCATCATTTGGTAAGTCATTCTAATGGAGTAGATGAAACTGAGTGTTTGTGTCCCACAGAGAAATCATTGAAGCATTGTCAAAATTTAACAAAATAGTTTGCACATCTAATATGCATCTTTGTTCTGAACTCACATTAACATTTTAATGTCATATTTTCAGAGCTCTCTCAGGCTGAGAAGAGGCAAATGTCAATGCAAGCTGTTGATAGATGGTTACAAAATTACAACCATTATGTTATACATACTGTTGATAAAATACAAGCTCCAGAATCAAGGATCAGGACAAAGAGACTGAAGACATGATGACACTGTACAGTACAGAGTTTGTACCGTCAAATGTTTTATAAATGCAAAATCAAACTCATAGCCTTGAGATTTTGCTCTATATAAACATGGCTGAATAACTGCGGCCTTGTGTTTACGGCTAAACTGATATACTGTAGAGTGATATCCACAACTAGGAGTGTGATATTGTTCATATATACACATTTTTATAAAATGTGTACACAGTGGTTTTAAATCTGATGCACCTCCTATTGAATTCTATGTATACTCTGTCTATTTTGTTGATGCATGTTTATATATTTGTTTTTCGTGCAGGTTCTTTACTAAGAATAATTCTGTAAACATCATCATGTATCCAGCCTTTGTGTGTGATAATAATGCTTTTGTTGTATTGATGTGCTGATACTACAGTAGTTACCGGTTCTGACATGACTTTTTGGATTGATAAATGCACTTAATTTAAATGCACATGTTTTCTACATGCAAACCTTTAGTAAACTACAGCCTTATAGTGATCAAAATAGCAGCTATTCAGATTTTCTATTCTATTCTTTTCTGTATTTTCATTTAATTCTACTGTTAGTGATGTTCCTTTGAAGGAGTATTGTTGTTTATGAATTTCGGTTCCTTGCCGCTGTCGCCTCTGGCTTGCTTAGTTGGGGTCACTTCATCTACAGCGATATCGTTGACTTGATTGCAAATTAAAACAGACACTATTTCATCTGAACAGAGATGACATCAATGAATTCAATGATGAACTGCCTTTAACTATCATTTTGCATTATTGAGACACTGTTTTCCAAATGAATGTTGTTCAGTGCTTTGGCGCAATGTATTTTGTTTAAAGCACTATATAAATAAAGGTGATTGATGAATTATATTTTCTCTTGAATTCAAAAAAATAAAGACTCAGCTGTTATGAATCTGATTCTGCTCATTTATTTCTACTTAATCGCAATTATTGTATAAGTATAAATTCTGGTCTGGAGATATGGAAAAACAAAAGGATGCTGGATTTATGTTGTTATGTGGAACTGTTGACAGGAGGTACAAAGAGAGAAATTGCTTTAATGTGTGGCTGCTTTTACGGTTAAGAAAATTTGAAAGATATACCCATACATCATTTGCATCGGATTCAAAATTTTCACACAAAAGTACGTTGAAAGAAGGCATCACAATGATTAACAGTACAGTTGTCCTGGTGCAATATGAGGCTCAGAGATTTGGTCAAGAACATAAAAGTGAAAGAGAAACTCAAACATTAGAGTCAGATTCTCTCTACAGGTTTGCAACATTATTGTATCCACAAACTCAGTCCAGCATTTTTAAATGGACCATAAAGAGCAACCTGGTCCTTCAAGCTGATCAAATGTAGAGGCAACTCAAGAAAGACAAACTGAAAAGGAAGCACTAAACCTGGTCATAGTTTTATAAGATTGTTGTTGTAGTTGTTGTAATGTCTTTATTTGTCCCTTTACAGGCCATAATAATCAACCATAAACAACCTCGAGCATTTACAGTACACTACATAGTTCTTCATACACTATTTAAAAAACAACGGTACACCTTTATATTTCAGATAAGTATTTACACTCAGGACTGCATTTGAAACAAAAGACCTAGAAGCTTTCACAGAACTCCACTTGGGCGCTCTGTATCACCTGCCTGAGGGGAGCAGTTCCAAATCTGAATACAAAGTGTGGGATGAATCACCCAAGATAGACAAAGACAATCTTAAATTGGAGAACGCATGCTGTTCGATCAGGTTAAGCAGACGTGGCCACGAAAAGAGAGGATGCACTTTTAATAGCGAATGGACCGCAACATACTCATGGTTAAGACCTGCAGATGGCGAAGCAGAGCTTTTATGCAAAAGCAGTTTTAATGTGGGACATGGTGGAGAATACGACATGAGCGACATGGTGCATGTGAGTACCACAGAAAAAAAGCACATCATCAAGAAACATGCAAATCAGTGCAATTGTTTTTAAATAAACCAAATGACCCACAGGCTGACAAAGTTTGGGCAGCAGAAGTGACGAGCATTTATCATGCCATACACGGTACATCACACACATTCATATCGCTCTACCAGTAGTAGGCCTAAGGTAGTCCCAGTCATTTTTCCAGATTCTGAAATAGAAAAAAGCTGTAGAAACTTTGGGTGATATTTTGCGTAAGGTAGTGTCTTAATCTTTTAGTCGGTGGGTTTAAAAATAAATATAGGCAATATATTACAGAAAGCTTGAAATGTCTACTTTTAAATGAAAATATTCATACCAAAATAAATAGCCTACTCTATGATTATGAAATTCGTATGAAATGTGCATTTCTCTCTGGCATTCATGGCGAGACCTTCATCTTAGCAGCTAACTTCATCTTTTCAATGACACAGAAAACAGCAGTTTATCACTAAACAATTAAATGTCTCCTTGCTAATTTAGACACATTGATAATCATTACTTTAACCGGTTCTCTGTGGCAAGCCTTATGTGTGCAGTCATAATGCTTTTAATCCTGTAGGCTATTGCCTATTTAAGTAATTAAATTAATATAAAGGGGCAACGCATTTACTACTTCTAAAAAATGCGGTCAGAAAGCGGGTCGGATACAATATTTTCTTTTTCTTTTTTCGCGGTCCGAGTTGCGGGCGGGCTGTACATTGACCCGCGCATCAGTGGTTTGTACCCCCAGGCCATTAGACTGATAAATAGTCCCACTGCCGCTTCCACCTGTATCATCAGGATGAACTCAGCCTGTTTAATGGCACTCTGCACTTTACCTGCTGGACCATCATAAACTCATAACACATCTGACTGACAATTTAAACACTAGTCTTTAAAGTGACACTTTATCACCACATGACACTTTATCACCACATGACACTTTATCACCACATGACACTTTACTATTTTGCTTCTTGCACTGCACATTTATTCTGTGAAGATTTTTTTTATTGACTTTTCTTATTTTAATTAACATATGGGTTCTCTTTTCCTTTCTTTCATCTCTTTATTTTTTAAGCTCTTATTATTTATATTTTTACTTCGTTTATTGTATTTTCTATATTTTTTATAGACTTTGATTTGCGTGTGTAAGTCATATAGGTTCCCATTACACCCTGTCATTCTCGAGAGGAGTGAGCAAAGGAAGAATTTCATTGTACTGTAGTACATATAAAGATCTTGAATAAAGATCTTGAATCTTGAATGAACATTCTCAGCTTCTTTGCCAGCAATAATTACTTTAGATGGATTTTCAACAGAATTGTAACATTTTATCATCATATCTTTAGTTTTGGAGACATGAATTTGTCGATGTGAACTCTAACACCAATCCAAAAAATAATTCTCATAAAACTCACTCACTCTTCACCAATGTCCGGTCTCGTTTGCACATAGGACTCCCCTACCTGCTGACTTCAAGAACTCCTAGCATTGTACTTACCTGTCTCTAACGTCTCCAAGTTCCCTCCTGTCTCTACCGTGAATGTGTGTTTCCCTTGTCTTCATCACCATCTCCACCATCGCCTTTCGGATCTGTTATGGTGTAAGGGTGTGTGGGTTTTTTGTTTATTCTTGTGATTTCTTCTAGGTGATGGCGTAATGAACAACACCTGTTATAGATTGGGACGTATGAATAAAAGTGCCTCTGAGACGTGGGTCGAGGCACGTGGGAAGTGACATCATCCCATGCTGCCGCTTGATCGCGCGTTGTTTGTGGATCTGTCGTCAGAAATTAAATTGATGTGGTAGTTTTAAATGTAAACCCCTAGAATTATGTAATAAAAAATATTCTTCATTATACGTTTTTGGTTTGGTTTTCGTCATTTTTGTTGCAGTTTTGAGCTGACCGTAACAAAATGGGGGCTCGTCCGTTTCTGTTTTTTTAAGAGGAAAATATTATTATATTAATTTGCATTCGCATTCGCATAGATGAGTTAAATCAGCTGTGCGTTTGTTTGGATTTGTGTTGTAAAGCAGTTAGTAATTGGAAACACCTGTTTTGCG
Source organism: Carassius gibelio (assembly GCF_023724105.1). Taxonomy (NCBI): domain Eukaryota; kingdom Metazoa; phylum Chordata; class Actinopteri; order Cypriniformes; family Cyprinidae; genus Carassius; species Carassius gibelio. Next base: position 1,668,673 of record NC_068381.1, read on the forward strand.
TTATCAGCAGTTAAGCTGTTTGCACGCGAAGCTGCCGACAGATCTTTGTGTAGTTTGATGCTTTTGCCAGTTTGTGAGTTTTTGTTTTTTTTCCCACTGTTAAAGGAAAAGGATATGGCGATGGGTGAGTAAACACTTTAACATTTGTTTGGAAACTGATTTATGCGGTTGAAGTGTTTTGCTCAAGCGTTTTTGTGTAGTCTGGTATCAGCAGTTGATAATTGTAAGTTCCACGAGGACTTTGTGAAAAGCGAAAGGTTAGGTGTTAGTTTACTTCTCACATTTGTGACTTTTCCTGGTTAGGCTGAAGCAACGCTTGCGTTGACCCTTTATTATTTTAGTTTGTTATTTTTGTGCTGACGCTGGGCTGAGGGCACTGCCGCAGATGTTGTCTCTCTTTGGTTTGTCCGAGAGAGGTCGGCGCTGACGGTATTGGAGTGCTTAAAGTCACTTAGCTCTTGGCTGAAGTACGAAGTCTAGGGTTGAGGTAGTATTGTTAGGTAGGTGGGAAACGTCACTAAATGTGAGAAGTTTGAGTTTGTAAATATAGTTTTTTTTTTTTTGTCTCACAATGAGTTTAGAATTGACGGAGTTTTTTGAACATCCTTCTGAGGAGAGCTTTAGTCAGCTTTCTAAAAAACAGCTATTAGAGGTCGCAGACAAGTTTAAAATTCCCCTTACAACTAAAGACAAAAGTCTAAAGGAAGGACTGGGGCTGATCATTAAGGCTGCTCTGGTAAAATTAGGCATTTTGACATGTGAATTAGGAAGCCCTTTACCTCTTATAGGTGATCAGGAACAGACTAAAAAGAAATTTCCTGAAGGGACCGTTACATCACTTACATTTGAACAACAGAAACAGTTGTTGCTCTTGGAGATGGAAAAAAATAAAATGAGTCAGGAAGTTGAATTGCGTAGGTTGGATGTGGAGGCTCAGAGGTTTGCTCTGATTAGAGAGGGTAGATTGGGAAACTACGATTCAACTCCAAAAGCTTTTGATGTGGCTCGTGCTCTTAAATTGATGCCAAAATTCGATGATGATGATTTGGATACTTACTTTAATTTATTTGAGCGGTTGGCAGGTCTTATGGGGTGGGAGGATTCTGAGCAGACGCTTCTGTTACAATGTGTGTTTTATGGTAAAGCTCAAAGAGCGTATTCCACTCTTAATGTTAGGGACAGTCAGATTTATAGTAAAGTGAAAGAAACCGTGCTAAAAGCCTATGAGTTGGTTCCAGAGGCCTATAGGCAACGATTTCGAGCTTTAAGAAAAGGGGCACAACAAACATTTACTGAATTTGCAAGGGAGCTAAGGATTCAATTTGATCGTTGGCGCTCAGGCTCACAGGTAGAGGATTTTGATTCTCTTTGTGAGTTGTTGTTGTTGGAACAGTTTAGAAATACTTTGCCAGAAAATTTGTCTGTTTATTTAACAGAGCGAAACGTTCAGAGTGCAGAGGCTGCTGCTGTGTTAGCCGATGAATATGTGTTGACCCATAAAGATGTAAAAAGAGCTAATTGGCGTCGTCCAAATAGCTCTGTGGACAATGTTTCAGTGGAGGTTCCATCTTTGCCTGCTAATGTAAAAGCTGAGAAAAAGTTAAGAGCTTTTGGTGACAAGAGTGATCAGTGTGCTTATTGCTTAAATAAGGGACATTGGAAAAAAGATTGTCCAGCCCTTAAGGCAAAAATGAACCGTACTAAATCTGATCTAAAACCTGCTCTTGCTGCTTCCTCGGTTACTAAGGTAGTTGAGGGGGTTGATGTAAATACTGCTCAAGGTAATTTGGTGTTGTGTAGTGATGAAAAGTTGAGTTATGCTCCTTTTATTACTGATGGTTCTGTGTCTCTGGTTGGGAGTGATGAGAAAATTCCAGTTAAAATCCTTAGGGATACTGGTGCTTCAGAGACCTTTATTTTGGAGTCCGTATTACCATTTTCAGAGAGTTCCAGTACTGGGAGTGAGGTATTGATAAAAGGAATTGGTTTACAAGTGTTGTCTGTACCTTTGCACACTATGGTACTTGAATCTGAATTGATTACTGGTCAAGTTGTAGTAGGTGTGCGACCCTCTTTACCAGTGGAGGGCATTGCTGTAATCTTGGGAAATAATTTGGCTGGAGGTCGAGTATGGAGGGATGTACCACCCCCACCTATTGTAACAGATTCTCCTTCACTTGAACAGGTGGATGTTGATAAACAGTTTCCTGATGTGTTCGTAACGTGTGCTGTTACTCGGGCAATGAGTAAAATTGTTGTTGAAAATCAGGATAAGGAACCTAGACAGATTAGGGATAGAAGGAAAGTGTTTCCTAATCTTTCTCTTCTTTTCCCTACAGTCTCTCGTCAGGAGTTGGTGGTGGCACAAAGGGAGGACCCCAGTCTGAAAGAAATGTTTTCTGAAGTGCTAGCTCCGGAAGAGGTAGAGAGTGCAATGAGTGGTTGTTTTGTTGAGGATGGTCTTCTGTTAAGAAAATGGCTATCTGGTAGGGAAGTACCCATAGGTGAGCCTTATGAACAGGTTGTTGTGCCAATGTCTCTTCGAGATACTGTGTTGCGTTGGGCACATGGAGATGTTGTGGGGCATCTTGGGGTTAATAAAACGTACAATCATTTGTTGCGTTATTTTTATTGGCCACAGTTAAAAAAAGATGTAAGGAGGTTTATTAAAACCTGTTCAACCTGTCAGCTTACGAGGAAGCCAAATCAGTGCCTTAAACCGGCACCGTTATATCCCATACCTGTAATTGATACACCGTTTCAACATCTGATTATAGACTGTGTGGGTCCATTATCTCCATCTAAGTCAGGAAGTGTATATCTTCTTACTGTAATGTGCCAGAACACTAGATATCCAGCTGCCTATCCGCTTCGTTCAATCACTACCCGTGCTATTGTTAAAGCTATGACACAGTTTATTTCTGTGTTTGGGATTCCAAGAGTTATTCAAAGTGACCAGGGATCCAATTTTACTTCGCATATGTTTAAGGAAGTGTTGCAGCAACTTGGTGTGAAGCAAAATCAGTCTAGTGCTTACCATCCACAAAGTCAAGGGGCTTTGGAACGCTTCCACCAAACTTTGAAGTCGTTGCTGCGGGCTTATTGTGTGGAGCTAAAGGGTGATTGGGAGGAGGGGTTGCCCTGGTTAATGTTGGCAGCTCGTGAGGTGGTTCAGGATAGTTTGGGTTTTAGTCCCAACCAGTTAGTCTTTGGTCATAAAGTGCGTGGACCATTGGCTTTACTTCATGATGGATTAAAGGAAGTATCTGACCCACCTCAGGGTTTGTTACAATATGTAGAGGGTTTCAGGCGTCGGTTATTTTTGGCTGGTCAAATGGCTAAAGAAAGTTTGCTGAATAAGCAAAAGAAGATGAAGCGGTTGTTTGATAGGAACACAGAGTCTCGTGTGTTTTGTCCAGGTGACCAGGTGTTAGCTCTGTTGCCTCTTCCTACCTCTCCATTTTGTGCAAAGTTTTTGGGTCCCTATACAGTTGTACGTCAAGTTTCAGAGCAGAATTATTTGATTTCAACTCCTGAGCGGAAGCGACATTCACAGCTGTGCCATGTAAATTTGTTAAAACCTTTTTACTCTCGTTTTAGTGAGTCCGAGAGGGCTCCAGCTGCTGTGGCCATAGCATCTTCTGTGACTGAAATGGCTGAGGATGTTAAGGTACCCGAGGATGGTATTTTACAGCCTCGGCTTAACAATTCTGAAACCTTAAAGAAACTGGATGAGTTTGTTAAACACTTGCCTTTTAAGCAGAGAGATGAATTGTCTTCTTTAATTTCAGATTTTCCTATGTTATTTTCAGATTCTCCTTCGCGTACTAATGTGATAGAACATGATATAGATGTTGGTGACGCCAAGCCAATACGCCAGCATTTTTATCGGGTTTCTTTGGAAAAACAATGCCATCTTGAGTCTGAAATAAAATACATGATTGAGAATAACATCGCTAAACCTTCCTTTTCAAGTTGGGCATCACCTTGTTTATTGGTGGGAAAGCCAGATGGTACGTACCGATTCTGTACTGACTATCGGAAGCTTAACAATATCACAAAACCAGATTCGTTCCCTTTGCCCAGGATGGAAGATTGTGTAGATGCGGTTGGCTCTGCTCTGTATGTTAGTAAATTTGATTTACTCAAAGGATATTGGCAAGTGCCTTTAACCACTCGTGCACAGGAGATTGCTTCATTTATTACTCCTTCTGGACTATATTCTTATTCAGTAATGAGTTTTGGCCTTCGAAATGCACCAGCTACTTTCCAACGCTTAATGAACCGTGTAACTTCTGGTTTGGATGGATGTGCTGTTTACTTAGATGATGTGGTTGTGTATAGTGATTCATGGGAACAACACATTGTACGTATTCGAGCACTTTTTGAGCGATTAGCTGAAGCTAAGCTCACAGTCAACTTGGCCAAGTGTGAGTTGGCCAAGGCGACTGTGACTTATTTGGGGAAAGTAGTTGGGCAGGGAAATGTACGTCCTGTGCGAGCTAAGGTACTGGCAATAGATAATTTTCCGCCACCAAATACAAAACGAGAGCTTATGCGGTTTTTGGGAATGGTGGGCTATTACAGGAGTTTTTGTTCAAATTTTTCTTCAGTGGTAGCCCCCCTGACCGATTTATTGAAGAAGAGTGTGAAATTTGAGTGGTCCTTGCAATGTAAACAAGCATTTGACAATGTCAAACTGTTGCTTAGTACGGCACCTGTTTTGGCTGCGCCTCGGATTGGATACCCATTCCAGATTCAGGTTGATGCCAGTCAAGTTGGGGCCGGAGCTGTCTTATTACAAACTGATGAACATGGAATAGAAAGACCAGTTTGTTATTTCTCCAGGAAGTTTAAGGCTCACCAGTTGCATTATTCTACTATTGAAAAGGAGGCATTGGCATTGATCTGGGCTTTGCAGTTTTTTGAAGTTTATTTGACAAGTGGCACTTTTCCGATTGTGGTGTTTTCAGACCACAATCCACTTACCTTTTTACATTCTTTGCAGAGCCCAAATCAGCGCCTTATACGCTGGTCTCTTTTTCTGCAGCCTTATCCATTAGAGATTCGACACATAAGGGGTGTCGAGAATGTGTTGGCTGATGCCTTGTCTCGGGCTCCATGTGAGAATCTGGATACCCTGATTTAAAAACTTGTATGACTGTGACTGACTTGTTTTTGTAGGTGCCGAGAGTTGCCGTGGTTCCAGTTACAAGTGAGGCCATTTTGAGAACATCTGGTGCATTGTAACCCTTATTTTTTCTGATTTAATATAGGTCCTTTACAAGGATCCTCTATCTTAAAGGGGGAGGTGTTATGGTGTAAGGGTGTGTGGGTTTTTTGTTTATTCTTGTGATTTCTTCTAGGTGATGGCGTAATGAACAACACCTGTTATAGATTGGGACGTATGAATAAAAGTGCCTCTGAGACGTGGGTCGAGGCACGTGGGAAGTGACATCATCCCATGCTGCCGCTTGATCGCGCGTTGTTTGTGGATCTGTCGTCAGAAATTAAATTGATGTGGTAGTTTTAAATGTAAACCCCTAGAATTATGTAATAAAAAATATTCTTCATTATACGTTTTTGGTTTGGTTTTCGTCATTTTTGTTGCAGTTTTGAGCTGACCGTAACAGATCACCATTCAGCTCAACTCCAAGGACAGTATCCCTTTCCCAGTATCCCAGTAGCCATTCATCTTAAATATGATTGTGTAAATAAAACCATTACCTGCCATCTCTTGTCTCTGACCCTTCTGTCCTGTAACAGAAGACCGGACCAAGACAAGCATGAGCCAACCAGACCCCTTCCAGGACCTCGTCGATGCCTAACGGTGAACTCTCACTGCCACTCCATCACCTCCACTACCTACGGACACTTCTGGTAACAACTTCACCACTTCTTCGCCGGCGGTACATTCCAGTCCCATGGCCAAACCAGCGCCCTTCTCTGGCTCGGCGGAGGAATGCAGGGGATTGCTTCTCCAATGTTTGGTGGTCCTGGAGATGCAGCCGCACTTATACCCCACCAAAAGATCCAAAGTGGCGTTTCTGATCTTCCAACTGCAAGGTAAAGCTCTTCAATAGTTGGATTCTATGTGGACTCAAAATAACCCTGTCATTCAGTCTTACCCCAGTTTTGTAGACCACTTCAGAGAAGTCTTTGGAAAACCCGTGTGGGTTCGTTGATTGGTGAGAAATTATATAATTTAAAACAAGGCAAGATGTCTGATAATGATTATGCTCTGAAGTTCAGGACTCTTTCAGCCGTAAGTGGGTGGAACGAACAAGCCCTCATCACTAGAGCCCTGCACGGGCCTCAAATCTAGGCCCGAGCCCGGCCCTGGCCCGAGACGCTCAGACCCTAACCCGACCTGTGTCCGACAGCTCATCAGAATTATCAGAATTATCAGAGTCCGACACGAGCCTGTGTTTTTATTTATTTATTTTATTACACAGCGGAAGCCAGCCCTATTTGCAACAATTAAAAAATGGGTCAGTTTTGTGTTATGTTTCTTTTCATTTCTTTATCAAGTTAATTTAGAAAAATGTTTGGAGCATTTAAAAAAAAATGACGATTAATGTTAAACTGCAGAGCTGACAGCGATCGCCTAAAACATATTTAATCAATTAAGCCTCTCAAATTAACGCTAATACTTTACTTGGCTACAATAAAATCCATATATAAAACATAAAACACTTCAAGCATATCACACAGACAGTTTAATAAATGTTTGTTTATTAAACCACAGGGAGTAAAATAAAATAAAAAAATTGAAATACCGAGGCAGGCTCGCAACAGCGCTCGCAAACGAAATGAGAAATAGCCTACAATCTAAACAAAGTAAATTAATTAAAAACAAACTTGCAGGTTATCTTACCTCAAAAATGCACCACAGAACATTCTTTTTTCCATTAGTTTCCAACAGTTAAACGAAAATAAAGTCCAGTCAAATGAAAAGTTAGAACAGTCTCTTACAGAGCATCGTGGAGAAAAAGAATAGCCTCCAGAGTGGAAGGTTTTAACCCAGTCCTCCTCTCTTCTATCACTCTTCCCGCTGCGCTGAAGACACGTTCGCTGCTACTGCTGACGGGACACGAAACACAGAGCGAGCCAGTCTTGACAGTTGCGGTAGCAGGGTCTCTTGCTGTTTACATTTACATTACTTTAGAGGCCTATAATAGCTACTACTACAATAAGTGGATATAAGTGAAGTAAAATCGTGGGTCGCGCTGACGGAAAAGCGTGTGCGCGCGCGTGCGTGAGACTGTCAGTATGTCAGTTTAATTATAACGGGTTGAATTATCAGATTATGAAAGTTATGAGGTTATGAAATGTCTTTCTATGTTTGTTTTTCTATCATCGACGTCAACTTCTCATTTTTGTATTTAATGTCTAAAAATATAAATAGAAGGATAACCCAAAAAAGGCCTGAGGCCTGGCCCGCATGTGAGCTATAACGTGAAAATTGGCCCAAAGCCCGGCCCTAGGGGCATAAATAAGTCGGGGCCCGTCGGGCTCGGGCTGAAATGCAGGGCTTTACTCATCACCACCTACCGTCAGGGTTTGGATCCACAAGTGCGGTTGCATCTCGCTGCAAACGAGGATACCATTGGGCTTGAATGCTTCATCCTACTCTCCATCCGCTTCGCCACTCATATGCAGTCGCCCTCTGCCGACCAGAGTCCGTCAGCACTCCAGAACCAGCCACCGAACCCCTTGCAATTGGACATGGCTCGACTGTCAATGACTTAACGGCAGAGGCGGCTGACCCAGAATCTGTGTTTGTACTGTGGATCTCCGGGGCATATTCTCTCCATTTCTCCTCCTCATCCCATGGTGAGTGCCATTATCCCTTCCGCAAATCAAATGAAGCCACTCACCACCATTTTAACACTTACTGCTAATCGAGCATCGCGTTAGTTCAGTCAGGTCACGTGAGTCACGCTTGCTTGCATCAGCTGACAGTCAGCTGTTCCTGACGTGTACCAATCCAGTCTTGACACCTATCTCCTGCGGTCTATTTAACTTCCCATTATTCAGTGTCTCTCCATCGCATTTGCTGCTTGCAATTAACTGATCGCATCGCTGCTTGCAAATCAAACTGTTGCATAGGTTCTTGCAAATCGAACTGTTGCAGTTTGTTTCAGAACATCTGAAATCCGCGTCTAAGATAAGTGAATGCTTTTTAATCCATATCGCTGTGTATGTTGCCTGGTGGTTAACATGGTTTTGCATCGGTTGCAGGAATGAATATTAAGCATATTTGCAGCAGCATTTATACATCTGTGTTCATATACCTTGAGCAATACGCAGCTAGAGCATGCAATCACATTAAGGACACGCCGATTAAGCCATGAGAACAGGGTTAAACGAGACCAGCATTCTCGTGTAAGCGTTTCAACAGGGGTTCGCTGTATTTAGCGGTGAAATATCAATGTCACTGGTGTTTATTTCTAAGGTTGAGGTCACATTAACTGTGTTTCAGATGCACGCAGCTTCAAAAGCAGGCATTTATCGCTCTATGGCTTCCATGCATAGGGTTATAAGAACGTGACAAAAATAGCCAAGTTTACATGTATTTTATTTCTTCATCCAGATTTAAAGATTCGGTGGACCACATGAGACGTTATCTAATTCGATGTGGTGTTTACATGTGCTCGTGCTTCGATTTTGGGACATAAGTGGCTACGATGACATGCAAATTATCAATGTTGCATTCATATTTTTAATAGCTGCTCGCACTTGCTTGGAATTAGCAGACTAATATTGAAACCGTAATGTTCATTCGTGTGCTCATTGTGTAAGTGACCGTGTTCAGTTCACATGACCAATGCTGTCTTCTGTCGTACCACTGGTGTGGTCGGGTGTATAAGTGTATACCATTAAGTGTATACCCACTTGTTTTGTTGCTTCACAAAATCTGTAATTTACTATCAGGAATCGTTCCCTTTAAAGGCGTACCATATAGTTGAGAAACTAGTGGTTCTTTGTTGTAATTGGTGCATTATCAGTTCTGTCATCTCACATTTCCCCGCCCATCATCTACTAAGTGCGCATGTCCTACAGCGAGATAACTCCGCTCAAATGCCCTCGGGTGCACCGTGACATTTCTGGTCTGGTTGAGTGAGCGCTGATCGCCGAAGCGAGGGAGTTCTCCCCCACTTTAGGCACCGTTTCTAAATTACACCAAGCTGAAAAAAAAAAGTGTGAGGCGGAGCCACGCACTGCATCCGCCAGCTGAATGCAAGAGCAGAGTCTTCCGCGCAGCGCTGCGTTTGGGCAACAATGTAAAGTGAAACCGCTTCAGCCATTCAGATGTTACACAGAATTATTGTTACTGTCGTGTGACACATGAGAACATTAAAGGGGGGGGTGAAATGCTATTTTATGAATACTGAGTTTTTTACACTGTTAAAGAGTTGGATTCCCATGCTAAACATGGACAAAGTTTCAAAAATTAAGTTGTATGTTTGAAGGAGTATTTTTGTTCCCAAAATACTCCTTACGGTTTGTCACAAGTTTCGGAAAAGTTTTTTTTTCGAGTATGGCTCTGTGTGACGTTAGATGGAGCGGAATTTCCTTATATGGGTCCTAAGGCACTTCTGCCGGAAGAGCGCGCGCTCCCGTATAGCAGAGCACTGAGAGCACAACAGACTTTACTGATCAGAGCGAGAGCGTTGCGAAAAGTCACAAAAGAAGTGTGTTTTTGGTTGCCAGGGCAAGACAACCCTGCACAGATTACCAAAAAAACAGCATTAAGGAACCAGTGGATGGAGTTTATTTTTACAGAGCATCAACGGAGTTGTGCAAGTGTTTGTGTTTGTTCCCTGCATTTCGAAGATGCTTGTTTTACAAACAAGGCCCAGTTTGACGATGGATTTGCACATCGTTTATTTCTTAAGGATGATGCAATCCCAACGAAAAAGGGTCACGATCGTGTGTTGGAACCACAGACGGTGAGTAAAACTGCTTACAATATCTCTGCCTCCTTGTTAGTGCGTCCCCTCCCATGCCAGAGACCCGGGTTTGAGCCCCGCTCAGAGCGAGTAGTTGCTGCTTCTGCTCTCGTTCAGTTTCAGCCTCGGGATCTGATTCTGGATCATAAATAAACGGCTGAATCTGACTGTAAGCCATGGTTTGTTTTGGATGATGGTTTTTCCCTCACGGTAATGTCACAGTTTCCACATGCTCTCAACACAAAAGCCTATTGGCGCTCGTGATTCTTTAGCTCCGCCCACACGTCACGCCTCCAGCAGGTCGTGTTTTTCCGGGAAAAATCGTTACAGATTATCTTTCTCTTATGAATATAATAAAACTAAAGACTTTTTGGAGTTATGAAGGATGCAGTACTACTCTATAGGTACTCAAGATTAACAGGATATTGAGTGAAAACGAGCATTTCACCCCCCCTTTAAAGGTTCTGTAATGTTGCTGGCTGAAAACATCCAGAATAATGTTAATGACATGAAGAGGGAAAACTGGGAAACCCCAAGGCATGTCAATTCAGCAAAGGGAAATAACTGCCTAAGACCTTCTTTAATGCAGCTCTGAAATGAATTGTATTATGATATAAAAAAGGGTAAATTTTAATGGTAAAATACATTATTCTCTCCAAGTTTTGTTAAAACATGAAGCACAAGGGGGCAGCTTATGAATGCAAAGTGCTTGCAATGAGCTATCTTACAACACTTACAAATGGGTTTATGAATCTGTAATAATTCATACAATAACAGGCAAATTTTGGTCAAGTGTTTTCATTGAGCTATTCACTATCATAAGCTGCATACGAAAAATAAAAAATGCTGCCTTCGGAGGTCGCATTCCAAGGTAGGAAGGCTTCAAGGCAAGTCCGAAATCAATGTCAGCTTCATTTCCTGTCTCCTGAGATGACTTCATCTCGCCGGTTTTGAAGGCAGCATAGATGTATCCTTCGCTGCCTTTGATATTCCACAATCGCATGCGTTCCATTCTGTGACAGCTGGCCAAAAAAGAAAGATGGCGTCTGAGAGTTGCGGTCAGTGGTCAGTTTGTGTGTAAATGTATGTTTCTGAACAACGTTTTCCACTTATGTAATTTCAAGCAAGAAATTAATATTGCAGTAATGAAATATCCACTTAGTTATAATCAAAGCCTCTATATTTCGATGTAGATCATTAAACCATTACTCTGCCTCAGAAGCCTGTCTGAAATCCGTTGCATGAGGTGCCTTTGGAAAAAAAACAAAAAAAACAAACGCTGCCTGCAAAGTCATTGAATGATTAGACAGCAGCCAGCAAGTCATCTGCCTAAGTTTCAGATGCAGCCATAGTGTTGTTTCTAAGCTGAAAAGCAGCTAATTGTGCTTCACTTATTTCATCAGCTTTCAGCTCTGGTCATGAGATTACAGATTCCATTCTAATGTGTGTTATTGTATAACTGGAGTTTTATTATTTTTGTCCACGATTTCCCAGTCTCCACTGTATTGTCAGTTTCTACTAATCACTGAATGCACAGCGTTGCCGACATCACTTTCCCATTCTGATGACCGACTATTGATGCGATAACTTGGGTACAAGTTATCAGTTTAACATGGTTACATGGCAGGATTTCATTTAGTTGGTTCTAGAAGGTTATCCTACCTCTCAACAGATTACCATTTCGGTTTAGGCATTTTTATTCTGACGGAGGTGTTTCTATGGAGCATTTCCATTCATACTGGACACCATTCTAAGTTTCCGAAGGGTGCATGCTTCCTCTGCTGGACTACCACCCTCCATTATGCAATCTACAGCATTAATGCATATTACGTGTTCCTCAAGCCGCAGCAAGGGGTCATATGTATCACACGTTTGCTTAAAGGGTGGCTACAATGCTGTTTCCTGGATTCAGAGTTGTTCAGTGTTAAAGAGATGGATTTTCATGCTAAACATGGCCAATTCGGATGAGTGGAGAAATCTTATTTCTGGGTGGTACAAGTTTCGGTATTTTTCGATGATGGATCTATGACGTAGATGATGGTGGAACTCCTTATGAGCATTTCTCTTGGGAAAGCACGGCCATGCACATCTCGACCAGAGGAGAGCGAGACCTCGTCCGTAAACGCGCTTCATCAGGAAATTGTTTGCAGCGCTGCATAGGATTGTTTGAGAATGTCTCCAAATAAGTGTGTTTTGGATGTGAGGGGAAAGTTTACCACATTCAGCTTCTCAAAAAAACCTAGCATTACATGGACCATGGATGCAGTTGCTTTTCAGGGGCAGCAATGGAGTGTAGCAAGTGTTGTTTTCGTCATTTCAGTAATGAATGTTTTATAAACAAGACCAGGTTGATGCTGGATTTGCACATCGTTTGCTATTAAAACATGGTGGAAGACCCCAGTCAGGTAAGTACAACTGCATCAGATTTTTGTCTTTTGTTGGAAATCAGCACATAAGTGAATATGTTATGGAAACAACACAAATCAGTATTATAGCTCCACCCACAACATGCCTACAGGAGCTTGGTTTTTCCAGAGAGAATCGAAGCTGTATTTTTGTTTTGCAGATATGACCAGGCTGGGGACTTTTGGAGATGGGGATTCGTACTGCTCTGTGGGTACTCGGGATTGGCATGAGATTTAAGCATTTTCAAGAAACATGCTTGTTGCACATACTCATTTGCTTAACTTGGGGTGACACTTCCCCCTTTGTGAATTTTTGCAGCATGGTAGATGCATAAAATTGGATAATACTGCCATCATATTAGACTGCTGCTGCTAGGGGCGTATGCTTCCCCCTTTACAATCACAGCTGCTTAAGAAATCTAAGAACATAATTGTTGCACATCCTCAATTGCTTAACTTTGGGTGACGCTCCCACCCCCCACCTTAATGTGATTTTTCAGCATGTTAGACTTAAATTGAATGATATACAACTGCCATCGTATTAGGCTGCTGTTGCTGCTAGGGGTGTATGCTTCCCCCTTAATGTGCTTTTTCAGCATGTAATCCTCAACTTCCATCGTATTAGGCTTCTGCTGTTGCTAGTCGGCCCACTTACATTGCAAATCAGTATACTCCACAAAGAGAAGATTAATTTGCTGGTTCTGGAGGAGTCAACCGCTGACGTGATCCTTGGGCACCCGTGGTTGGAGCAGCACAACCCAGTCATCTCCTGGAAATCTGGTGAAGTCCTGAAGTGGGGCGACAACTGTTTCCTGGAATGCCTATCCGGATTTCCTGTTCCATCCTCTTCACCTTCTGAACAGCTTTCTGTCTGCGCCACTTCCATTGAGAACCTGATGGAGAAACGGTCAGTGGATATTCCCTCACGTTACGCCCTCTTCAGCGACGTCTTCTGCCCTAAGAGAGCCTCTACGCTGCCTCCTCACTGGCCATGGGACTGCACCATTGATCTGCTTCCTGGTGAGCCAGTACCAAAAGGAAGGATCTATCCACTTTCCATCCCGGAGGAGAAGGCCATGGAGGAATACATCGAGGAGGCTCTGGCACAAGGTTACATCCATCCATCCACATCCCCTGCTGCTTCCAGCTTCTTCTTTGTGGAGAAAAAGGACAGAGGCTTGCGGCCATGCATCGACTACCGATCCCTCAACAACATCACCGTCAAATTCAGATATCCCCTTCCTCTCATCCCAGCAGCGTTGGAACATCTCTGTGGTGCCACTGCTTTCACCAACTTGGACCTCCGCAGTGCGTACAACCTCATCCGGATACATGAGGGGGACGAGTGGAAGACAGCTTTCATCACACCTACAGGGCACTATGAATATCTGCTGATACCATATGGCCTAATCAATGCCCCCTCCATATTCCAGGATTTCATCCATGAGGTGCTCCAGGAATTCCTCCACAAGTTTGTCCTGGTATACATTGGTAACATCCTAATCTACTCCCGGAGCTTGACCGAACATCGTCGCCACGTTGAGGGAATACCAACTCTACCTGAAAGCGTAAAAATGCTCCTTCCATCAGCCCTCAGTGCAGTTACTTGGATACATCATCGACAACAGTGGCATCCAGATGGATGAGGGGAAGGTGGATGCCGTCAGAAACTGGCCAACTCCCTCAACCATCAAAGAACTCCAACATTTCCTCGGTTTCTCCAGCTTCTATCACTGTTTCATACAAAATTACAGTTCTATTGTCTGTCCTCTTACCAGCCTCCTCCGGAATAAGCCCAAGTCTCTGTCCTGGACCCCTGCAGCCACTGAAGCCTTCAACAAATTGAAAGAAGCTTTTACTACCGCTCTGCTCCTGGTTCATCTTGACCCCGACAAGCCCTTCACCGTGGAAGTCGATGCATCCACCACCGGAGTTGGAGCGGTACTCTCCCAGCAGCAGGGGAATCCCAGCAGACTCCACCCATGTGCCTTCTTCTCCCGCAAGCTCAACCCGGCAGAGGCCAACTATGACATCGGCAACTGTGAACTTCTGGCCAACAAGCTAGCGCTCGAGGATTTGAGGCATTGGTTGGTGGGAGCTATCCATTTCTGGTACTTCCCAATCATAAAAACTTGGAGTATCTTCAGATGGCCAAGAGACTCAATCCAAGAGACTCAATCCTCGAGAAGAACGGTGGGCGCTGTTCTTTACCCGTTTCAACTTCACGATCTCCTATCATCCCGGACCCAGGAACGTCAAGGCAGATGCCCTGTCCCGTTGCTACGCACCCAAAGAAAGCCCTGAAGAATCCAACGCAATACTTCCCAAAAAGCTCATTGTCAGTGATCTCCTGGTCACAGACACGCCAGGCTCCAACACCACCCTTCACAGCGCACTCCCTCACCGGAATACTGAACACAAAGTCTAACAGTATCTAAAAAAGGCAAATAAACTGATGAAAAGTGGAGAAAACAGTCTTGAAATAGCAAATTTATTCAAATCTTTTTAAACTACTAATGACCACCTTTACTAGAACTTATCACGTTTTATTGTAGGCTTGTTAATTGTGTAAAATGTATTCTAACCTATAGAATTTCTATTAGATAATATGTTAATGGAATATAATTGTTCCTATAGATTTATATGTGACATGTTGTAGTAGGGGTGTGCAATATAATGATTTTTGATCGTGGTTGATAAAAATGTCTCCACAATCTGCTTTTGAAGAAATATGGTGTGGTGCTGCAGTGCACATTCAATCAGCTGCAGTTCTGGAGCCTCCGTCATATACTGAACAACACCACATGAATTCACAGCAGTGTTAACTCAGCGCTAGACTTACTCTCTCTGTATTTGCTTGTGCTTTTAAATGTTTCATTTTCTGTTGGTCTGACCTGTGCTATTTCTGAGCGCTGCATACATACACCTGAAGAAGACAAATCTGGTATGTACTGCGCTTTCATTCTTAGTGTCTTGATATGTACTGATATTACATTGAAAAAAAGTGATCTGTCTTCGATGATTGTGCGAACTGAGTGGTGTTGAGGACACCCACGTCGGGGTGCAGGTTCAGAGATTAAAACGTTTAAAACATCACACTTAGACATCAGCACTCATCATACAAACCTCAACAATGGGGACAATCCAAAAACAATTGCAGAAATGCATGCTGGGAACCTTGAATGTGTTTCGTATGGTGGTATGAAGTATGTCACCATTGTTGTGTTTTGTATGCCTAATGTTGATGTCTGTGAGTGTATTAATGATGCAAAACATGTTTTAAACAAAAAAAATAACAATGAAAGTGAAAAAAAGTGAAAGTGACGTGACATTCAGCCAAGTATGGTGACCCATACTCAGAATTTGTGCTCTGCATTTAACCCATCCGAAGTGCACACAGTGAACACAAAAATCATACACTCCAAATCATCAACATTCAGCATCTGAAGTGAAACAATATTATCACAAGTTACTTCTTTTCACATTGGTTGAGTTACTTAAACCTCTTTAAAGAAGTCATTTGTCTTTCACTAAAACATAAAGGTTTTCTAAAAAGATCTGCAATTGCTGCAAAAGATCAACCTAACAAAAGTCAATGGCCAAGAACCCAGCTAAATCAAACACTTATCTCCATGTTGGTAACTTTAAATGAAACATTTTCAATAGGATGTCAACATCTAAAGCTCGGTTTATTCTCAAAGTGTAAGTGAAGCTGGTAACCCAGCAAACACAGAACGTTGTGAGGACGTTGCCAGTTAGTCGTCATTTGGTCAGCGCGACATTACTTTATGGCAACGTTGTGAGGACGTCGTGGTAAAGTTCCATTTTTTTAAATCTTGGCTAACTTCCCAGAAACGTCGTGGGCACGTACTCAAAAGACGTCGCTAGTTAGTCCCATTGGGGACGTTGTAGCGACGTGGTCAGCTGGTCTTCAGATAACTTTTAATATTATTGCACTAGATGTATTATTATTATTAAGATACCATTTGAACAGCATATTCTTTGGGAAATATACAAAAAAATTAATCAAGCATGTTAAAAGAATTATATATATATGCCATCAGTTTAAGAACAATAAAATAAACAATTTACTTAGCAAATGGTGATAATGTTTGTTAATGAAAGAGAGTACGGGACAAATTAACATTTAAACCTTAAGCTAGCAGCGCACGTCACTTTCTGAGTGAAGTGCGCGACGTGCGCGTGCCCGTCATTAACGGTCAACTTCCAGCAGACGGACACGGAGGAAAGGTAAGTCCTATAAATCTACTTTTATTCATAGATTTTAACTGATATAACGTTAAATGCCATCAAAGAGGAGTAGTGTTTTGTATTTTTGTAGGTTTTCTCTTTCAATTTAATAAATAAATGCTCTGTTTGGTTAATTAGCTCAAAATCAGTCTCAGAGGTGGTCTAAGGTAACGGTAACTGTTAAAATCGAATATAATCTTACCTGTTACCTAGTAACGTTAATTAGTTTGTTTGAATACCTGCTGCTCGAGCTTGATGATGCTCATGCTAGCCATGCTGTGAACTTGAATATAAACCGATATAACGTTAAATATAAAGTTTAACGTTAATTAGACCGAGGCTGCCGAAATCATGTTCAGTGTAACGTTATGTGGGATTAATAATTTCCCCTTTTCTCCCTCAAGTGGCAGGCTTGTAAATTCTGTCATCTGTTCATTATTGGTGTTAATGGTGTTTTTCACATGCATGCTTTTTAATGCTAGTTTAATTCTCAAATTGATCTGATACTTTCGTTTCACAAAAAGTAAACAAGTTGTTCACTTTCTTAGGGCCTGACAACCACCAGTTGAGTCCATGATTCAGTGAGTTCCTTATAAGGAAATATATTTGTTACCACCTAGTAATTTAAATGTATTATTTATTGCTTTAAAATGAACACATATATTTATCATCAGGGGAAGAGACAGTCTGGGCAGCAGCAACAAGACAACTATTACAAGTAGAGATGGGTTTCAAGAACTGGTACTAATTTGGTTCCTGACTTGTTCGGTACTGAAAACATTTACATAAGTTACAGGATCAATAGTGCTGCTATCAGTATTCTTGTAACATTGATTCATTACCCTTTAGACACAACCACATATCCTCCAAATCATCTCTGCGTGGATGGCAGCAAGGATCCAGGATCAAGAGATCATTCTTCATGGAGACTGTTCCACAGGAAGCAGTTTCTCCTGGGTGAAAAACTAAACCTGGTTGTTTCAGCATCACTCAGGCAAGACTAAATACTTTTAAATTGATTTCAGTTGGTTATGTGTTTCAGGTCATCCTGACCATTCTGCTGTCCTGGATGTAAGTCCGTGCAGGAACTACATTTCTCGTTGTTGAAAGATTTGTGCAGCGGTATCCAGACATATAACGCCCCATCACACGGGGCGTCAACGCCTCTCGTTTACTTTTAAATGAAGTGACGTCAAGCATGGTGAAATAAATTCTAGAAATTAATTCTAAATAGAAGTTGAAGACTTTTCAAGCGCCAATGCAGCCGTCCTCCAGTCAGAACATCTTATGCAAATACCCAAGCGCAGACGCAAGCCAATCAAGTGCATGCAATACCAGAAAACTAATGTGATTGGCTGTCACTATGAGAAGAGACAGTAATTCTGATCCGATATCAGTGTCGTTTTTTGCAAAAAAAAATTTTAATCAATGTAGAATTTTCTATACTTCTGTGTAGGGATGTCAATTTTCAATCATTTCCATGATTGATCGTCGTTTATATTAATCAAATAATCGATTAATCGTTAACCTTAATGCTGCAAAGTCTATTGCAGTAACACCCAGTCACTGGTATGACAGGATGTGCAAAAGTGTGTGTGTGTGTGTGTATATATATAAAAAAACTGTAAAATATATATTTTACAGTAAAGACCAAAAGTTTGGACACACCTTCTCATTCAAAGAGTTTTCTTTATTTTTATGACTATGAAAATTGTAGATTCACACTGAAGGCATCAAGGGCTATTTGAGCAAGAAGGAGAGTGATGGGGTGCTGCTCCAGATGACCTGGCCTCCACAGTCACCGGACCTGAACCCAATCCAGATGGTTTAGGGGTGAGCTGGACCGCAGACAGAAGGCAAAAGGGCCAATAAGTGCTAAGCATCTCTCGGGGAACTCCTTCAAGACTGTTGAAGACCATTTTAGGTGACTACCTCT